>NC_054535.1:91070982-91370982 GCF_017654505.1 Polyodon spathula | reverse complement strand
ACAGGTGAATCAAACAGAAAGATACTATAATATTATATATATATATATATAGATATATACATGTGTGTGTACATACACACAACACAGTAACTTTCCATTCAGTAATAACACATTTGTAGGTAAAATACAAGTAGACAAATGTCAAGTATAAGTCAAGTAGGCGAAAGGTCTTTATTATTATTTTATTATTATTTATTAAAAGAAAAAAAAAAAAAGCTATTTGAATATTGAACCAGTAAAAAAGCTTCCAGCTGCAGTGAACTCTCATTTTGATCACCACTGTAGCTGTAATGTACTGTAGATACGTTTGCACTGGAAAATTATAACTGCATTATACAACGTTACAATAAATAGACCTTTATGTTATAAAGATCACATTTTCACTAGAAAAGTGACTGATCCACATTTACAAGTGACTTTCAAACACTGTAAAGAAAAAAATTACATAAGTGCATGGAAATGTGTTATTGCATTTTGTTATTGTAAGTTTTACAAAAGCTTATTTACCAGCCTATATATTGTACTGTTTAAGAGAATACCTCTAGTTTAAAGTATTTCTTAAAGATAAAATCAAATATATGTTCAGGGCCCAGTGAAACTGTTATAATGAAAGCTGACTACATTTAAATAAAGGCTCAATCAAGCATGACAGATCATAAAGGAATAAAGAAACGAAATCGAAGAAAAACAACACAACATTGAAAAGCTAATCTATTGTTTAAAAAGCTCTGGAGGTCTTGTTTAATTGTCTCTAATCAGTAAACTACGATTAAAGGGTGTTACCTTTGAAGCTTGCCTTGTCTGCACAGTAAGTGCCTGGACCTCTTACCTTCCAGATTATAATGATAGGGTTAGGGTTCTATTATTTACATAGACAAGATTTGTTGTCATGATAAATACTTCTTGTTTTCCTCAGAATTAAATACTTGAGGACAACCCTGTACCTAACATCATTAGAAGTTCTAATTGTTATTATTATACAGTGTGTGTGTGGGGGAGGGTGGGGTTGTTTCCACTCTGCTGCTCACACATTTTGTGGATGAGAATTTTGGTGAAGTTGATTGGTGAAGAAATGTTGGTGGGAAATAAACTATTACATTTTAAACTAATTTTAAAGCATAAAGCACACAACTATAACAATAATAATACATAATGAGAGAAACAAGTACCGTTTGTAAAAAAAAAAAAAAACAGCATTAGTGATGGAAAAACAACTCATGCATTTCAATAGGTGTATGATTCAATTTGATGCATTCCATAACTTAATGACTGAAGCAGAAGCGACAACATGGCTGTATTGCAGAAGAAATGTCAGAGTGGCAGAATTAGTCAGGTCATTGTCTAAAAAATACTGTGCCTCCCATGAAACTGACAAAGGCTTAAATCTGCTCCTCGAAAACAAGATTAAACAGTGGTCCTGGGGTGTGGACTGTTAACATCCCTACAGTTCTCTGTGCTTTTCTTTAAGACTTTGGTGTGACACTGTGTAAAATGCTTACACAAGTGCAAAGGCAAAGCCACATTATCTGAAAGAAATTAAAACAATGTTAACAGTATAAATCAAGCAAGGAATAACTTAGAAGAATAACTTAGCTTCAGCTATGTTGTCCTTGCACTTGCTGAATTAGGGCCCAATGAGTTTAAATACCATATTCTGAAAATTAAGAGTAACTCACACACACACAGTTTATTTACAAATAAACTCCACCACCAGCAGATTAGCTGTACACCCCACTCCACTCCCCCACTTCTAGTGCCCGTTCCTTCTCCACCCTTGCCCCTCAGTGGCGGAACAACCTACCCACGGATATCAGGACTTTTAGTCCCAGACCACCTTTTGGTGCCTCCTCAAGACACACCTGTTCAGACAGCATCTGTAAACCCCACAACTCTGGACTACACTGGACTAGATGAAACCCAATTGTACCAGTACTTGCACTGAACTGAACTGCTCCACACTTTTCCATTAACTGTTCTTAGTCGAACTTGCTCTTAAATGTAATTACATACTGTATTCTTTATTTTGCTCTTATTTTAAATTTGTTCTTATTTTCTACTGTATTTTATAACTGCTGTTATCTGTAATGTGAAACTTTGATGTGATATTTTGTAACAATTGTAAGTTGCCCTGCATAAAGGCGTCTGCCAATAAATAAAGAAATACATAAATAAGGAACTAAATAAAGAAATATAAATAAATAAATAAATAGGTTAGGTCATTATATGGGTGCAGTACATTAGTTATTACAGACAATTACCATAATCGTAGTAAAAACAACTTAACTACTACACAGTCTGGCAGTTGGAAAACAGCTTAACGTGTTATACAATTTACAATATTTATTATAAATGGCTGCACTATAAACATAAAGACATACAACAAATATTACTTAATTTTTTTATGAGATTATATATAACAAAGTATGAAAGGGCAACAAATAGCAGATGGAAGACAAATCATATATTAATCAAACCAAAATTTAATAAACAAGCCTGAAATCAGTGAAGTTACTTTTTAATTATATAACTAAAATACTGTCCTGAGGTAAACCTACAATAAACTAATTGCCCAATTCCATTAACTATTAACTTTTTATTTTCAACGACTGAGACATATTTGATAAGGCATACAATAAACATAAAATATATCTCCTCATCCTTGTTTACTAATTTTGTATTTTCCTAAAATGTTTTTTTCCCAGCTAAATGTTAATGGAACTTGGCCGGCCCTCATTCAAGTAAAAAAAAAAATCATTCCATCTAATGTCTTCAGTGTCCTGCTAATAGAAACTCAAGAGTTTGGTCATCTTTGTACTCAGAAATGATCTCAGGACTGACTTGCTCTGGGGTTTTTAATGTCTCCTCTCTCAGATCTTTAATCCCTCTCCCCATATTTATATCCCTACTGTACCTTACTGTCTGAATATTTAGTTGGACAGTATTGCCATGTTTGCTCCTCTAAACGTGGCTGTCTTGGCTTTGTCCGGACACCGGCAAGCATTCCTCCACAGTCTGAAGTGGCGTAAGTAAACAGACTGCAGCCAATGCCTCCATGGCTTGGATGGGCAATCTATGTTTGGCCATACTGCCCACTGTCTGTTGGCGTCTGTCTTCTTGGTACTTCTGCTTGGCAGGCTGTTGGTTATGAGCTAATGCCAGAGCACCCAGGAACATTTGGAACATATATATCATTCCAGAACTCACAGCTAGCAGGTCAGGTATCCTTCTCGCAGAGGTCGCCAACCAATGACTGCTGAAAACTTTTGAGTAATGGTGAAAGATTTTCAAACTCATAGAGCTCCACTCAAAGGAAAGCTTGTTCAATAAATCTCCCAACAAACTTAGTTTAAGGTCTTGTTCATACAAAGCACATTATACATGTTCTATTGTACTGCACTGTATATTGTAATATGACTGTCCTGCAGGCCCAAGGCTACTTAAATATTTGCCAGTATTGGAATGTTAAATTTTTTCCACAACGTGAGAGGAGTATCTCTCAGGCTATTAAAAGTGTAATATGCATTATAACAGGAATATCTCCAATGCAATTCTGAGTGTATCAAGTGGCTCAACTTCATAGTCTTATTTGGAAGCATGAGTATGGCAATACAAAGAAATAATGACTTGGGTCCTATAGTGCCAAAAAACTTTTGGTCCTATATTATTAGGTTAAAAAAAAAAAAAAAAAAAAAAAAAAGAAGGTACAGTATTAGTTTTAGCATAGTGGCCAAACAAAACTCATTGTGACAGACTAATGCGCACACAGTGTTAGAGGGTTTCCCAGGGATGCTGTTAAAGCAGACTACAATTCCAGCGCCATGGAAGCCAAAACGAAAAGAAAAGAAAAAGCAGAATTACCCTTTCGTCTAGTTCAATACACTCTAATCTCAGTCTACCTCGCTCCTCTCGAACAAGGTATGCCTTCAAAAGCAAGGCAAAGTGAAGAAGTAGTTAAAAGCAAAAGGTAGGGAAACAAAATATGGGTATATAACAGAAAGAGATCAGATTACTAGAAAAAAAGGGTCTCCACAGCACCGGCCAAAAAACAATATACAAATTATTTACCTTTACGTTTCAGTGGTAACATTGCAGAATACTTAAGATATTAAACGACATTCCGTTCGCCTTAAAGGAGTGCTAACCAATATTTTTTATGCATTAGCAGCCTTGTCACTGTCCCCCTTTTTCTTGGTTTCATTCAGGACATACAATTTTTCAATGTGAAAATGTGTAGTAACTGCCTGCGATTGGTTACACGATCTGATTGCAGCAAGACCATTTGAATGAAATTGCCATACAGCACCGGGAGTGATTTCATACCACTGATGAAGCAGCAACTCTGAAGCATTGTCTCTGAAATATCTACACAATCCAAATTAAACCAAAATTTCTTCAACATAAGAAAAGGGGATCAGTGATGGTGATGCCAATAAGAGGTAAGGAAACATATTAACAATCCTTTGAGTTAACAGTATTCATGTGTTATTATTTTGAGCTAATAACTGACCATTCAGTTTAAAAGTTTTTAAATATTGCATTTAATAAAGTTTGCCCAATGTGTGGGAACCCAATAATAACATGGCAATTGCACATATTAAGAAGCAAAAAAAAAAAAAACTATTACCATTCAGAATAAAAAACACATGTGAAGCTGTGGTTCAGGTAACAGATATGAAAAAAAAGTAGAAGCGCAGGACTCATAATGAAGAAAATATCTCATCCATAAAGCCACATGGTTTGTTAAACACAGCTCACTTAAACAATAGCAACTCAGCCACCATTGTTAACATCCAATTACTGGACTTTCATACATAGGATGAGTCCAGACTCACCTGCATATCCAGCTCATGACACCTTTGTGCGATTTCTTCTTTTGTGGCCAATGCATCATTCAATTCCTCTACGGTTTTCTTAAGCTAAAAAGAAAGCAAATTCACCAAAGTTATAAATATGAGAATGGCAATTTTAGGATTTAGTTAACCACTTCAGAACAGTGATGAGAACATCTGTATTGTATTTAAAAAATCTTGTGTACTTTCTACAAATAAAAAGGTATACCTAAATTCCCTTTATCACCTATTGTTAGCTGAATGTTTAAGTGTTATAATACAAACTGTGGCTATGCCGAAATATAGTATGTCAGTAAGATGTATGATATATACCCTGCCCTGCCATGGCTGTAAAGATAGAATATATATATATTATATATATATATAGATATATTTTATATTATATATATCTATATATCTCATAAGATATATAGATATATATATATATATATACACACACACACACACACACACATACATACACACACACACATATATATACACACATATACAGTGCCTTGCAAAAGTATTCAGACCCCTGACCAATTCTCTCATATTACTGAATTACAAATGGTACATTGAAACTTCATTCTGTTCCATATTTTATTTTAAAACACTTAAACTCAAAATCAATTATTGTAAGGTGACATAGGTTTTATATTGGGAAATATTTTTAAGAAAAATAAAAAACTGAAATATCTTGCTTGCATAAGTATTCAACCCCCACACATTAATATTTGGTAGAGCCACCTTTTGCTGCAATAAAAGCTTTAAGTCTTTTGGGGTAAGTATGCACCAGCTTTGCACATAGTGTTGGAGTGATTTTGGTTCATTCTTCTTGGCAGATTTGCTCCAGGTTGCTCAGGTTGGTTGGATGACGCTTGTAGACCGTAATTTTCAAATAGTGCCACAGATTCTCAATGGGATTGAGATCAGGACTTTGACTGGGCCACTGTAGGACATTCACCTTTTTGTTCTTGAGCCACTCCAATGTTGCTTTGGCCTTGTGCTATGGATCATTGTCCTACTAAAAGGTGAATTTCCTCCCAAGCTTCAGTTTAGGTTTGTGCCACACATAGCGCTTTGAGCTTTGGCCAAAAAGCTCTATCTTGGTCTCATCTGACCACAAAACCTTTTCCCACATCACAGCTGGGTCAGTCTCATGCTTTCTGGAAAACTCCAGATGTGCTTTCAGATGGTACTTTTTGAGTAACGGCTTCTTTCTTGCCACCCTCCCATACTGCCAGTGTTATGCAGAGCTCTTGATATGGTTGACTGGTGCACCATTACTCCACTCCCAACCACTGAACTCTGTAGCTCCTTCAAAGTTATTGTTGGCCTCTCTGTGGCTTCTCTCAGAAGTCTCCTTCTTGTTTGAGTGCAGAGTTTTGAGGGACGGCCTTTTCTTGGCAGTGCCTGGGTGGTGTGATGCAGCTTCCACTTCCTGATTATTGATCCAACTGTGCTCACTGGGATATCCAAACACTTGGATATTATTTTGTACCCTTTCCCTAATCTATGCATTTGTATTACTTTATCTCTAACTTCTTCAGAATGCTCTTTGGTCTTCATTTTTCTTCAGATTCACAGCCTTACCAATGATCCTTCAACAGTGGGGTTTATATCCAGAAAATGTGACAGCAACTTTAATGGTTCACAGGTGGAGGCCAATGGTAAGGTAACTGTGTCCTCGTTAGGGCAATTTCTTTCATTGGTGCAAACTGGGAGCTTCCATAGCACAGGGGTTTAATACTTATGCAAGCAAGATATTTCGTTTTTTTTTTTTCTTAAAAATATTTCCCAACATAAAACCTATGTCACCTTACAATAATTGATTCTGAGTTTCAGTGTTTAAAAATAAAACATCAAACAGAACGAAATTTCAATGTACCATTTGTAATTCGGTAATATGAGAGAATTGGTCAGGGGTCTGAATACTTTTGCAAGGCACTGTGTGTGTGTGTGTGTGTGTGTGTGTGTGTGTGTGTGTGTGTGTGTGGTGTGTGTGTGTGTGTGTGTGTGTGTGTGTGTGTGTGTGTGTGGGTGTGTGTGTGTGTGTGTGTGTGTGTGTGTGTGTGTGTGTGTGTGTGTGTGTGTGTGTGTGTGTGTGTATATATATATAAAGCACCTCTACTGCATCTATCCCCTGATTCTGGTAAAGAATATCCTTACCATACTGTGCCACAACTGAATAAGTGGTTACCTAGATATATCTTAAACATTGTAAATTCTCAGAAACACTCTGTTACTTCTGCCTTTTTTCACAGCTTGCCCTGCCCTATAACTTGGCTTCAGGGGAAAAGGTTGTGAGTCAATATAATATGTACATATTATAATATATATATATATCTATATATATAGATATATATATATAGATATATAGATATCAATATATATATATATATATATATATATCAGTTTATATATATAGTCGGGATGGAATCATAAATCAGTATCAATGATGAAATCAAGGAAAATGTTGTTATCTGAATTTAAAGCAGTAAGAAGTTATTGTGTTTGGTGAGCTGTCTACGTATAAATACAGAAGTTGTGATGTTAGCTCAAGTCCTGTGGTTTTACAAAATAAGTGTATCGTTTCTGGATTACTGGAATACCTGCTTCTACTTAGGACAGTAGCCTGGCAACAAAACTCACCTACACAACAGGATTGTAAGAAAAGCCTACTCTTTAATATATGAAACAATTAATACAAAAAGTGGCTCTTGATGTTGCTCCATCATTATCAGACCAATTCACTTCAAATTCCTTTTTACACCTGTTTCGTAAAAAATTTTGGTATTTGTAACAACTAATATTTTCATACACAGTCTGGTACCAATATTTACTTCCATTTACATATTTTTTAAATCAGTGTTAGTGCAAAGAAATACCTGTCTATCAAGGTCAACATAAGCGTAATTTCCTGACGCCACTGGAGTTTCCTTGCTCATCAGCTGAAATGAAGAAGTCAGGATTACTCAAAAGAAAGAAGATGTACATCACAATATAAGGCAGTTGTTCAAACATGTACAACTCATGTGATGCTACACGTTTGTTAGGGTTTCTCAACCTTAAAAAGACCACACTACCTTACAAGCCCCTATATGCAGGACTCCAAAAAATGAAAGTAGCAATATTTCAAACTTGACTTTTTCCAAAACACAATTTACAACAAGAATCACATTTGAGTGTCAAGGGGGCACTTTTTACACACTGAAATTAAGACGCATTCATTTATTATATTCATATTACCAGTGACGTGCATCACACGAGACCCATGGAAATCAAGATTCAGCAGGAGTCATAACAAAGTGACAAGCTACTGTCTTTGTGTATCCACAGACTCCAGCATTTGAACAGCTCTGGCAGTGTGGACTTCAGCTAAAATCATCAACTGCCGATAGAACCTAAGACTCCAAAACGAATATCAACAAACAATGTGGAAATCTGAAGTCTAATAATGGGGGCACATGCTTTTAAGGTGGGGGGTAAAGCCAGTGCAAAATGCATCTCAACAGCCGTCACAATTTATTGAAAGGACATGTAAAAGGTGAATGCCTGAACAACTTTTTTTTTGTATTTATTTATGTCATATTTAATGTTTGCTCCTCACATTTTTTTACAGTACTGTCATATCTACACTGTTATACAGTATGTCTATCATGAGTTGTCCTCATTCAAACAATATAATCAGTTTAAACAATATAATCGATATTATCAGTTTGTTAAACTACTGCAAAAAGTTTATATCCCGCTAACAATATTAACTATGCAAAACACAACCTGAAAAAATGACTGTGTGTGTTGTTTTGGGGGTTTCTTTGCCAATAAACTTAAAGCTCAATACAAATTGAATGCACACACCTATTTTGCAGTGCCCATTTGCCAATCACATTTTTTTTTTTATACTGTAGTGTTAGTTTGTGTTTACCTCTTGAATTGCTGTCATGACAACATGTTGAACAGACTCTTCCATCATCATAATTGTCTGGATATACTCTATGAAATACAAGGAAGAACAAGTCTGACATGAAAAGAATACCACAGTATGCTACACACTTTGAAAGGTGTGTTTAGCAAAGAAATACAAGCAAAGGGATCTCTATGAAAGGGTAGCGTAGTGGCCAAGGCTTGTTACCGGGCAGGAAGGAAATCTAGGAGACAGAAGCTACAGTTAAATGCAATGCACACTTTTACTAATAAACAAATAAATAAAATAAATAAAATAAACAAAAATGGCACAGGAACAAAAATAAACAGTTTAAACAAAACAAATACAAACACTGCTATCAGGATGGGCATTCACCTTCACTGAACAGGGCACAAAACACAGTTCATAAACTCACCCTAAACTCCTGCAAACAATTAGGTTTTCTCTCCCTTTATGTAGATGGCCAATCCCCAATTATCACTCAGTTAACTAATTAGCTAATGGCCACACCTGTGATTGTTGGCAGGGGCAGATTTAACCCCATCCCTGCCAAACTTACATTTATGCAACTATTTACAATGGCACTTTTCTTCCCTGCTGCAATCTTAAACAGCTATAAATCTGAAATCAATACCAGTCTGCTGTAAACATGTTAACTACTGTGCATTATAAGTAGTGTTCCGTGTTTTCGGTTTTTATCTCAGTTTTTTTTCCCCCGGGAATTCTGTAAAAAAAATAGTTTTTTGAAACATCGGTATAAAGTCGGGGGGAAAAAAATCTCAGCATACACACTTTACATGTGGGATATTATGTGTAGCAGTTGTGGTTTCCGATTAGGTTTAATGTCCCTGACATGTCTGATAAAGCACAATCTGTGCAAGTTGAAGCCACATTTTCCCCAAGTTAACTGGTACTTTGGGCAATCGCTGTGCTGACGGAAATAGTATCTACAGAAGGTATGAACATGACATCAGCACAAAACAAGCCAGGTTTATTTGCCTCGAAATCATAAAAATAAAATTGACAGAACTAGGAGTTGCAGACATCGGAAGATGCATCCAAAATCACACTGGACATTTCCATCAATACGTTCCATGTGTAAGTTTACCAAATAAAGCATCACCATTTTCTGTCAAATATTAACGATTAAGATTGTCGGCATTAGGCAGTGTTTTAGATGATGGGCAGACAGTACGGTCGCACTGTCACCGATACATACCTCTCTGTAATAAACAGTGACTGTCCAGCAAAGCACAGCGCTCTGACAATCTCATTAACACAGTCATCATGTGCTCTATTTTTATTAAAGCGCGTGTAAAAGCTGCAATGGATTGCTTGTCTCTCAGTTCACTTTCTTGTTTTAGTTTAATGTGTCGCTTATTTTTCAGTACGTTTTTTTTGTCAGCACGAACATGTACCTCAGTGCAGCAGTATGTGCAGCGCTATGCATTCTCTGCCTCACCTGACCCACTTCTGCTATTTTTGCTTTTTGTATACCTCGAAACATTAATTTTCTTTTCAATATTCATAAACCGATTTAAGTTTTCTCCCCATTCCTCATCCACTAAAAATATTGTATTTTCGTGTAAGTATTTCAATTTAGTTTTTGATCAAGCTAGTAGTTACTACGCCTAGCAATTGCCACAATAATCAGACATTGATT
Organism: Polyodon spathula; assembly: GCF_017654505.1. Lineage (NCBI taxonomy): Eukaryota > Metazoa > Chordata > Actinopteri > Acipenseriformes > Polyodontidae > Polyodon > Polyodon spathula. Next base: position 91,360,559 of record NC_054535.1, on the reverse strand, counting down.
GGCCAACGTAATCAGGTGATAGTGTTTTTGTGAAGTGACAGAGAACCACAGTTGAACATTATTTGATCCTGTGACATCTAAACATCTGCTGTATCCTAGGATACACTGTAGGGCTGCTTATTACAATGTTGGGAGTCAAAATAAAACAGCATTTATTATTACAATTACTATATCAAATTATTGTGTACTTCCTAGAAAATAGTACCAGGATAATATTGAATAAGAGACAAAAATCAGTAAAAAAAATGTTAGTAAAATTCAGAATAAACCAGAAACCCGGAACACTAACTATAAGATAACCCTTTTGGCTCTGGGTTTAAAATACACATAGCAGTTATATTTAGAAACAAAGCCTGAGTGTCAATACTGTGTTATCACATTCAGAAACGTTTAACTTGGCCCACTTAACTGTGAACCAACACTCAAGTGTTGCTTTCAGAACATGGCCTTACGTCTCATTTGAAAGAAGTTTGGTTGAACTTATCTTTGGACAGCAGTCCATTTCACCACCTTAAATTGACCCAGCTGGCATCTCAAAAAGAGAAAGTCTCAAAATAGAAAAAGAAATCTGGCACCAAAAATCAATCACAATTCCCCACCTTGTTTCTGGTCGCAGTTAACAGCACAGCCCAAAATGAGCTGCAGCATTCTCCCGAGCTCAGCAGCATCAGAGTGCTCTCCAACCAGGTTAACATCCGGGAGTGTGAAGTCATTAATCTGCTGCCCCAAAATCTTAAAAAACAACAAAAAGACTATATTTATACTAAATGAACAGATTGACTGTCATCACTGCAATTACAACAACCCTCCAGAAGACTATTCATTTAGCGCAGAGACGGTCCTCTGAAGAACAACGGAGAAAATTGATTGCTGGCTTCTGCAAAGCCACAGTATACAGTACACTGATATTTTTAAATCATATCACACAGAACAGCTACAGAATGCCTTGTATAGCGTAGTGCTGTGAAGTTACTGATAAAACTGGTAGACATTTACTCCAGCCCCCTCATTTTAAATCATCCATATTCTACTTCTTCTGTGGAAATAAACAGAAGCTGTTTGTCAGCAATACAATGGCTTTTCAGCCAGGAATGATGACACATTTTTCATAACTATAAGATGTACCTTTTAGATATCTGACTGAATACTCTAATGTGGACAATTTCACTCTATTTTTCTCACCTCATGATTGTAGTCAAGAATGCCTTTTAAAATTTTCTTCAAGTTGCTGATCTGCAAGAGAAGAACACTGATGTATAAGGATACATCTATACAGTAGAACAGTGGAGGATCTCTTCATAAAGCTTTAACTTGGGACTTATTTAAATAATGGTTTTTCAAAGACTTTTGTGTATATCAATCTTGTATTTTATTCATTTTTCCAGTGGCTACAAGATCCAAGACCACTGATTCTAAATTTCTAAATCCTCTAAAGACAGGAAATCTCCAATTTAAAACATTCAGCAAAGTCACCATTTACAGTATTTTTTTATAAATAATGATACACTTAAATATAAAATATAATGCAATCCATGTAATACAGTACACTTTGTATTACAGTAACAAAGATAAAAAAAAAACACTGGTTACATACAAACAGAAAAAAAAAACAAAAAACAAACACAACATGCCTTTGATGTATAACAGGATATTTTAATACAGTAATACTCACATTTCCTGCCTGAATGGTAATACTGAGTCAGGCTCTAGCATTAACCACAACTAACAATACAGCAGAATATAATAGACAGATTGGTGACACTTTATAAAACTTGAAAGGAATCTGTCCCCTTTGGCTGGTCATTAAGGCCAGCATGTAAGCTCTCTGTAGAGTGCTCTGAGGAACACTAATAAAACACCACATTCGTTCTAGAGCTACAGTAGAGTTCCACTGTAGCCATTCCCCAGACTACACTCCAATAGCAACATCAGAATGCAAATCATACACTGTACAAGAGACACACTTTCTATCAGGAAAAAAGTACAAAAAAATACTGTAATATTGTAAAATACTCACAATGCTTCACATTCATTGTTGAATTACTATTTTTTATTACGTTTTTAATTTCATAAGTTTTCATAAAAACAGTACAATAAGCTTCATTTATTTATTTATTACAGGTAATAAGTACTAGAAACTTGTACATGCTCTAGTCAATTAGGCTAACCTTGTAAATAATCCTCCAGAGGTACAGTATTCATAACCATGTGTTGTTATATATTTATTCCTCATTTAAAACCATTTGGTGGTCCAGAGGTACAGGACAGGTTTGATCTTGCATCATGATATATAACTGAATAACAATGATGACATTAAAACTAAATTACCATGAATTATCATAATGAATCAAGTTTTCTCCTATTAATTGATGGGGAACAATTAAAAAACTACTGGGCAGCCTTTCTAACTCACCAGAGCTCCAGTTGAACCACACAGAGAAAAGTCAGGTAAGGATACATGTTTCAAATTGATTGCATAGCAGGGAAACACATTACCAGACTGCTGAAAGCAGACATGTAAAAAATAACAGCCCTAATAGCGTTCATCAACACATGTACCAAGTCATCATGAATACACTGGACAGCTTTAAAAAGCTCAGCTCTAATCAGAACTCAGATCTGTACTGTTTGCAGAGATAAATCATAACTCTTTGCAACAAATTGCTTGTTTGATTGTTAGTACCAGGCAAACGGCAAATCATCTTCTCATATGAAGGATATTCATATGCGATAAAGATGCACAAATGGTTTGAGGGCAAACTATAAAAAAAAGAGTAAGTGATACTAAAAAAGCAAAAGTTCAGTTGAAGCTTGCTGTTTGAACAACGTATCTTGAAGATAATGTGTTGGCAGGCAAACAATTTGATATACAATTATATTCTACGTGCCAGTTAGTGGAAGACTGTTCACAGAAACTAATCAACTTTTTGTATTAATCCATGGCGATTTTATCACCTATTCTTGAAAGACAAGTACTGTATATTTTTTCCAGAACTCAACCAATTCAACAAAAACAGTAGGCCCACTGCCTAAGACACAACAACTCCTGCAATAATTTAGCCTTTTTAAATTTCTTTTTAAGAAGTGTCCTTGAATACTATACTAGTACATGCACTATGCTAATTTTCCCAATTTAAAGAAAACCCCTGGTACTCCACCTTTAATCTCCAATTATCTCCAGCCTCTGTTTTGATCCTGTTTATCCAGTTGTCATCAAAGTATGCAGGATCTCTGTGAAATAAACAGTAAACATGTTAAAGTAACAATAAAATCAGTCATATATATATATATTATGTGTTTGTGAGATTTAGGGACATTTACCATAGGTTTAAGCAAGCTGTCTAGTACTTGTGTGAATGTCAGGGCATAAATTAATTTTAAGTTCCTCATTTAACCCTTTCAGTTCTGAATTTCTTTTGTTGCGCTGAAGAATATGATATGGAAATAACTCCTATATTGACAATATGTGATATATATATATATATATATATGTGTTTATTTATAACCCGAAATATTAAATGCTCTAATTAGCCAGCTAATAGTTCGATTTCTCAACTAGCCTCTAATTAAAAACAATGTTAAACTTAACACGAAAAAAATAAATATTGTATTCTATTTTTTTTGTTTGGTTATCTTCTAGATGTACAAGAGGAACCGTCAGGTTCAGAATTCACTCTCCTCCGGCCTGTTGTCATTGAAGGTCTTGAGTAGGTTTAACCAATGGGAGAGTCAAAGATCTGCCCCTTGTAATGCAGCTGTCCAATCATTAGTGAGCAGATGCGGGACATATATATGATAGCGTGTGCAGTGTAAGAATAGCTGAATTTCGCATGATATTGCTAATATTATAGAGACCGTTATTGAGAATTATATTGAGAATTTCAAAGTCATATCTAGAATTGCTTTTTACAAACAAAAATAAAAATAAAAATGTTATCAGACAACAGAGGCATCGTAGTCGATTTGGCTACGAATCCATTTTCTAGAACTTCCTCAGAATAATTGGAGATTGATAAAAAAAGGGAGGTATACACCACAAATACCCATACTGACACAGGAAGGGAAGGGATATACCTGCAAAAGAAATGACTTGTACAGTAATCAATGTTTTAATTTTCTTTTGTGATGCAATCCTAGTTTTTGTTAAATGGAATGCAAAAAAAGAGAAATAAAACAGCGAGTAATTTTTTTCAATGTATAACACCCCCTTTTGCATGATTAGTTTGTTTGAATAGTGTTTTCAAGTTAACAACTAATGTTATTGCTTTATGAAAATGTGTCTATGGCCACTTGTTTATTGCAAAGACACAACAATGGCAGATAATGTATTGTCAATTTTTCCTAAACTCAGACCCCTTACTTATTAAATACCCTGATATCTCTGAATAGAAAATCGTCTCCTTTAATGAGCTAGACATGTTTGAAAAGAGAATATTCTGGAGAAAACAGTGAAACCTACAAGACAAATACGAAAATAAAACAGTATACTGTACTTATTTATTATCTAAATTATGAATTTAAAACTAGCAAAAAAGCATATGTAGTACTTACATTTTTTGAAGAACTTGAGCCATCACAACCCCATTCGTGAGATCATCTATTTTTTTACATGATGCTTCAACACCAAAGGTTTGTATCTGAAAAATAAATCAATAAATAAATAAATAAATAAAAGGGATTCATCTCCAGGCTATGGTTAATTTACAATAGCATTCCCAGATTTCGCCAATGCAAATTTTGGATAAATGTTCATTTTATTTTTCAAGGAAGCCGTGGACCAAAACTACGCCTTATTGACTCTTTTCACCCATTTTGGGAATTTATATTGCAACCTTTGAGTTAACTGCAAACACAAAATAATGGCAGATTTACAGTAGTAAAGAAACTTTAGCCTACTATGTTTTGATTAATGTTTCTGAAACATACAAGTAAGCCTATGTTATAATAAATCTTTTTCAGGATCATTTCAAGTATGAGCCTACAGTGAAGAACGCGAGACAAAACCAAGAATTACTGAAGTGGTAAAAGTCTTGTGCAACAACACCTCCCACATTTCCATTCTACAAGAATACAGGAATCAAGGACACAGGCACACAGACCTACAGTAGCTGAGAGAAGAAGTAAAGTAAAAAGCCACACAAGTTTCAGTGATTACAGATGCAGTTCCACAACGGTACTGTACTTGTGTAAGCGTACAGTAACACTAGAAGTAAACAATAGCCCATACAGGCTCACAGCCTATCCAGCACACCCAACTTCCTGTCCTCACACTCAGGAAATAATGCAGGCACATTTTAAAGCTAGGAGACTTTGCCATTCTACAGTGATGTGTCCAATTACAGGGCTTAATGTTCCAGCTTCAGTCTAGTAATTATGTCCTTTGTGTGCAAAACGCAATTAGCTACACTCAAGCTCCAATGGTCCTGAACTGTATAATCGTGTTAAGAAACTTATTTTTCACATAAAGCAGACATCTGTCTGCTGGTAACCTCCAGACTTTCCATGTCCTCTATGCACTCTTTACACAATGCATGTACAGTAGATTAGGCCTGCGTTATAACAATCAGTAAGTACAGTGCATAGAATGGCTTTCATTGTCACAATTTTCCTCCTGTTATAACTTTAGTACTGCAGTAAAAATGCACTGTTGGCTTACTTTACAAAATGAATTTACTGTACTTGCATACAGTTAGCCAACATGTAGTGTGAGCTCCCCACATTTATTACTGTCACTGGATAAGATGAACAAAAGGTATAATGGACAAAATGTGCATTGTGGACAAAACACACACACTCCCTCTCTACAATCTAGAAATATTTTGAGAACAGTTTAATCATACAGTTACCCAACACTGACAAGTCATGTGGAGAGGCTTTAATATTAGGTTTCAGTGCAGTGGGATCCTGTTTGAGCCTGTGTTAATCTCAATGTGCTTCTTTAAAGTCAACAGTGAGATAAAGGTTCTGTACTTTTTGGGACTTTCTGTAAGAAACTATCAGTGTACTAAATTATTCATTAAATTGATTAGGGTCTTGTTAAAATTAGTATATTCACTTAAAATAGCTACTGCACTTGATTACCCTTAATCCATACTAAACTGTGTATTTTTTCTAAAGATCTGGAGTTAAAATAATACTGACAATGTCTGTGTTTACATGGAGAAAGTATTCAGTAGTACCCAGCGTTCCCACTAGGCTTTTTACATACTGAGAAACTTGCCATTTTGACTGAGAAAGAGTAAATTCTTAGTGAGAAACTTTCAGAAACACATCAACTGTTTAATTTATTATTGTTGACACATTATAAAATTTTGAAACAATATTCCAACACAGGTATCTCAACAATGTTACAATTTTCTTTAAACTGAAACATATACAAGACATTTATTCTGGCTCTGCCACCGATTCACCCTCCGAGAAAACATAAATATAGAAGTTTTATGAAGTGTGTATTTACCTTTGTGAAGCCTGTCTGAGAGCCTATCATAACTCCAGCCCATCAGTTATCATAAATATAGACTGCATGCTTAACTAGTGGTCTACATAGAACTGCTTCATAAAACTGTATAAAACACTTGCGTCTGCACTGCCCTCAATTAAGTGGTGTAGTGGTAAATAAAGAAGTGGGTAAACTCCCCTATTTGGTGGAGTGGAACAGACAGATTGAAGAACAGACAAACATGAACAGATACATTGTTATTGGCCCTCAGCCAACCACAGCCCCCCATACGTTATTTCCCCTCTCAGGTGCTGTTCACGTGTGAACAGCAGGGATCGGCAAGGTGTCCGTGGTAAAAAGTTTGAGGTCCATGGTAATTTATTTTAAAAAAGTACGATTTACAATCTCTGTTGAAAAAAGACATGATTTATCTATGTACATATTGCAATTGCGATGCTTACTGCAGAATTTTGATGACACTGAACCGCCTACTGAAGCCTTGTTATACAATCCGATTAAGCGTTAGGTACGTTCACGTTGTGCACTGTTTTCTTTTTCTGAACATTGAAAAAATACATGGCGTTTAAAATTTTAAAAAAAAGATCGTTCAACCCAGCTTGGGAAAGAGAATATTTCATTTTTGAAAGACCCACAGATTATTTGATGGAGTGCCCAAGATGTGGCCAAGTAAAGAAACAACTCAAGTCAACAGTAGCTCGCGACCATGCTGAAAAATAGTGCAAAAAAATATCTAAGACTTCAAACATGTCGAGTGTAGAGAAGGATAGATTCATCAAGGAGGCCAAAGCCAACAGAGGAAGCCAGGTAAAGTAAATGACCGACTTTGTCAACCGCAATCTCAAAGATGCACAGAATGATCTTTGCCTTGCCTATGGTTTAGCAAAAGCCAAACTGCCATTTACAGCAGGCATCGTTTTTAAAGAAATAGCTGAAAAAATTGACCCAAACTCTGCTCCTTTTCAAAGACTGCATTGCAATGCAAAAACTGTGTCAAGAAACACTGAGGATTTTGGTGGCTATCTTTACAGTGAAACTGTTCAAGCGACTGCAACTGAAAGTGTTTCAAGGCGACTGAAAGATCGCTATGGCGATTTATTTGTCCAGCACTGTATGACTAATCGCCAAGTCTTAATGGCTAAAGACGCTGAATCAGTCATACCTGACTGTGGAAGACACGATCAAAGTAACACTGAGGCATTTAAAAAAAGGAGTTTAGACAGATCTGTGAGCTAAATGAAGAGGAATACTCAAACCTGGTTAACTACAAAAAAAATTTGCTGGTTAAGTTTGGCTGCCTGCGTTGAGAGGTTTGAGTTACTGCGGGATTCTCTAGTGCAATACTTTGAGAGAGAGGCATTTGGGAATGGGTCACCGAGTTATAGAACAAGTTGCCAGAACATCCATGACATGCTACAATCTCCTAAATTCATTCTATATCTAAGTTTCTTGAATTGGGTTTTGCCACTTCTCGCATCAACGAATCTAGCGCTGCAGAAAGAGAATTCAAATCTACACAACGCATACTGTTCTCTGGAGAAACGCTGCAAGGTAATTTTAAAGCTGTTTAAATGGCCTTCAAATGAGGATTCTACACGGGAATCTTTCATAACTCCAAGCGACCTGTCTATCCCTAGTGCCACGGTCACAGAGATACTGAGGGAGTGTGAGGAGCAGCACTACTTGCCAGAAACGGAGATTGCTAAGGTAAAAACAACGGCAGCAAGGTACATTCAAAAACACAAAATGAGTTGAATTTATTATTATTATTATTATTATTATTATTATTATTATGATGCCTAGATAACTACTGTAGCTATATACAGTTGTGCTGCTCTTCATTGATATTTGTGTGCTTAGGTCCTCTATATATATATGGGAGAATGTGCTTTAAATCGGACTGTGCTCTGCTGTTTGCTATACACCCCCCATATCCGTCACTGAGTCCGGTAATTTTGTTAAGTGTCCGTCGCGCAACTTGGTGGTGCCGACCCCTGGTGAATAGTCACAGAGCCGATGGTGCGCTTCATGTGAACAGTTCTGCGAATGTCCTTTCGTGGGTTAGAATGAAGGCTGCTCGCACCGCCCTGCAGGTCCAGTGTGCCTAACAACGAACATTAACAGAACATAAACAACCAATCACAGAACACTCACACAAACAAAACACACAGTCCAGTGGCCCCGCTGCCCACTTGCGCAGCACAGTTCTGACTGAGAGCTCTCAGCAATCAGTCTTACGCACAGCAATACAAAAGACACTCACCATTAAAATATCTTGTCTTTAACCAAGGATTTGCATATCACAGGAAAGTACAAGTGAGTAAACTCTGTACCCCTAATATGTTGGTAAACGTTATATTGCCCAAATTAAAAGTGGGTAAACGCTGTTCTGCTACGTAGATCCTTGACCCCATCACTGCTCCAGTTGTAACCATCTTGAGAAACTTAACCTTAAATTCTAAATAAAAAGCATAGAAATCAAATAAAAAACACAATAGTATACTCAAAAGTTTAATGCACCTATTTTGGTTGGATATATTATTACATAGTTGGATTTATTTTTAAACCACACTAAAAGAAGAAAAAGGCTGTGATATGGAACTACAACGAAATAACTTAACCACATAATAACCACACAAAGGCCAACCATAATTATTAATAAGCTATAATTAGCATTTCAGTTTTCACACAATCACTTTAAAAGTATGGTCTAAAGAAAACCCCATTTGTCAGGAGCTACATTACAACAATCCCTCTGTGCATAAGATTTCTGAATTTACTAGCTATTTGCTGCTGCCACATTGTTAATTCTTTAATACAGTATATATTTTTACAATTCATAAATATGTAGGACTGGAAGTACAAGTTAAATGTAAAGTTACTTCTGACAGATATATTTTACGAAAAGCAGCAGCTGCCTCTGTTGCTATGTCTGTGCTTTCGTCTAAAATTAAAGTATGGAACCTCGACTCCCGCAAAGCATTCACAATTTCTGACACAACTGGTTCATTTAGCACATCCACAAACTGCCAGGCGTAGTTTTTTCTTATATAATCAGCACCCATTGAAACCCCATGACTTTCCATCAGCTTTACAGAAAAACTGCAGATAACGTTTTGACACGACGAACAACTGTTTAATTAATGCTATTATTGTAAAATAAACAAGCAAACAAACACTAAAAAGAAACCTATTCCTACATGTTGTAATTTATTAGCCAGATATCATTTCTGAGGACATGTGAAAATGTGGCTTTGCTATCATTTCCCCACACGACAGAGTATCCCGTGCCCGAATATGCTCATTTGTAGAAAAATGTCAAAGCAAATATTCTTTCCAGATGTCCATTCATTGGATAAGCTGTTACTAAAGCAGTTTTCAAATGCAATTGAAATAAAATACAGTATTAAAATGTGAACATTTAAAATAATAATAATAATAATAATAATAATAATAATAATAATAATAATAATAATAATAATAATAATAATAATAATAAAATATAGCGAGAAAACAATTCTTGCTGACAGAAGATTTGTTTTGTTCGTTGTTGAACGAGAACTCTGAAAGCCTTGGATCAGACCGTATCCAGTAAAGAATCCCAGAGCGCGCTTTACAGGTTGTTTACCTGTGTGCTTGATTTTAATTCGGTTGATGGACCGATATTTGTGGAAGGAGGGTTGTTGGATGTTTTATCAACACTGCCAGTATTTTCACTTGAATCCTGCAATGATGTTGCATCTGTTAATAATACACTCATGACTGCTATAAAAAGTACTACTAGCAAACAACGCAGGTATAACACATCCAGTTTCTATTGTGCAATGCATACTTGACATGCTCCAGTACTGTACTGTACAGCTATGGTCAAAAGTTTTGCATCACCCAATAGAATTAACTCATTTTGCTTTATAAAGTCAAATGAAACTGGCTGAGTAAAGTTAACATATTGCATTAGATACCACTTTGTAGTTTATACTAAATGAAATGCTGACAGTCTAACACTGGACTACTATTATGGCTTCCGGTAGACTTTTGCGATATCATTTTGTAGTTTCTTTGATTACCTGATGTTAAATAAAATATCTAAATTAAGTTCATATAGGGTATTGTTTTTTTTTTTTGTTAATGAAGGTCTCAATCCTAAAATTCTGAGAGATGCAAACTTTTGGCCATAACTGTATGCAAAAAAGGGTTGTGTCCTCTGTTGTCTGAAATATGTTTACCCCAATGCTATTTATTTTCCATAATGAAAATGATGTCTATACTAGACAAACAAACAAAAAAAAAAATGTTTATCTCTGGAAAAAGAAACTGAATGAGTGCTACACACACACACACACACACGCACGCACACGCACACACACACCTTAGTCCCAGTATAAAACCATGCTTGAACTGTTATACCAAAGACCAAACCAAGGAGATACAGTAGCCATAGCAGCAGAGAGTTATAAAATTATTATGTTTGTCAAATTTTCATCCTAGAACATTTCTGACATTTAATTGTAACAGAGGTCAAACACCTTACAGTACAGTCTGTATACTAACAAAAAAAATACACTTTGTTATTGACTGCATGTGTTTGTTTTTTTTCATTCATTTACATTTCTATTGTAGCACACGTGCCTCAGTCTTTGCAATGATGTCCGCAAACAGCTGCTTGACACTGTGTTTCCCAAAGGCATGCTAGGAGATTCATCAAAGCTGATTAACATAATTGACTGCCCCACTGCCAATTCTCCATTGCTAAATTAAACATATCGCTCAAGGAAATCTCTTTATGAAACAATAAATAGTAGTCTAATTTTATAAGTGCATATTGAGGAGAGTATTTTAATTGCATTTTCTCCAGCACAAAATGTGTGTGTGTCTCTCTCTCTCTCTCTCTCTCTCTCTATATATATATATGCAGAAATTAAATGAGCTTTCTGGTAGAAACTTGGTTAATTCATTTATAAATTCATTTACAGGTTTAATCAATCAGCAAAAGCCATTCAACTGTACAGTGCATAGAGATGCGTCTTTGAAATGCTATTCAGTAAGGCTGTTTAAATTGTAACAAAATCCTAAAAGACATAAAAACTAAAAAAAAGTCATGATTTAAGAAAATCTTGCATTCACTATTACAGTTTTTTTTTTTTTTTTTTTTTTTTTTTTTTTACACCTGTGTTCCTTTATTATCTTCAGTTGCAGAACAAAAATCAAACCAATGTGAATTGGGACTTTATCGACCTAATTTAGATTTTGGGCAGATGACTTGGGTGCTCAAATGCAAATGAAACATTGACATACTTTAACCATTTGATCACAAATTGGGTTTAGACTGCATGGAACTGGCAGAAGCCTTTTTTTTTTTTTTTTTAAACATAATAAGACTTGACTTGTACAGACTGGTTTCATGAGCAGAGATGGAAACATACAGCATAATACCATTAGTTGCTACAGCCTGGTTTGCAGTGCTTTGCTCTCCAGAAACCAATTTTTAATTTCTTTGAGAAGTTCATAGATTAATTACATTCCATTCTATCAAACCCATCAGCTAAGAACAAAAGCATTTGGCAGTACATTATACGGAGCACACTGCCAGTAGAGCTGACGGCACACACTTCGGAGGACAGCATGTGTTCGTCTTCGCCGCTCCCGAGTCAGCGCAGGGGTGGCAGCGGTGACCTGAGCCTAAATAACAATGCTGGCATACAGCAAGGACCCTAGCTGTCTGCTCAAACCAACAATTCCTGTGAGTATAATGCCATTAGACACATGGGGGCTAATGTCACAGGTGCAGATTTGGCTCTATGGCACTAGTTTCTAGTGCCAGGGTACATCATATAGTGCCAGCAACATTAAATCCCAGCACCAGTATAAGTGTCTCATTTTTTTTTTTTTTTGCACAGCAACCATAGATGGTGATAGTTTCTCACAGGGGCTGTACTACTCACATGGCCACTTACGCCCGCAGTCGTATGCACGTTACGCACGGTGCACACCATTGGTTTGCAAAATTTCAGCTTTGTAAGGGTGGACTTGTATATAATCTTGTGCTATTGGTTGAAACGAAACAAACAGAGATTTGAAGCTTATAGGATTGTACTGTTTATTTAGTGGTAGTAATGAGCAAACAGAAGCAGATATGTTTGGTTGAAGCTTGAAAGAGCAAAAATCTTTCTTCCGATAATCCAGAATGTCAGATGGAAAAAAAATAAAAATAAAAAAAATCAGTAAAAGCACTAACCGTTTGTTTCTTGCACAACTGTGGTGGAGTTTTAAGCGCCAAAAATACATTGGCTGAATGTTAGTACTGAACATTTATACAAGTTTCATTTGTATTTTAATTATCATATTTAAGTGTCATATTAAAATGAATAATACATTTCCTAATCAGTAACACATAATTGCCAAGTCGTGTTATTATTATTATTATTATTATTATTATTATTTATTATTATTATTATTATTATTATTATCTGCCTGTTTTGTCTATACGCCATGCTTAGGGAGCGAGTATTGATTACATTAGTTGTAGTAATTGTGAGTAATAATTAGAAATGGAACCAGCACAACAGATTTGTGAATTAGGTTTTCCCCTAGTTTAAGTCTGTATTTCAAATAGGTTTCTTTGTACTTTTTATTGTTGTTGTGGACTATTCTGTGATAATTTAGCACTGGTAGGCTCTGTGATGATAAACTTTTAACAATTTGCACCCCTGAATGTGCTTTCAAACTGCTGTACAACCCCTCATACTGACATTCTGTAGAGGATTAGAGGCAGCCCCTGGCCCTGGCTGTACTTTCATCCCTAATGGCAATGAACAGGCCTACAACCAATTAGCCAAGCGAGGAATATTGATTTCCATTGTGTGTTGGAGAAAAGAAAAAAAAAAAGAAGGTTGAACTTGGTCTTTTTTCACACTTACCCTAGTGCAGATATTCATTATATTCCAAACAGTTACAAAAAACATACAGTGGCCAAACTATAATTTACTGGAGGCTAGAACATTTTCAAATATGAGACTACCGGATTTTTGTGAAGAGCCTGATGTTGCTGTTTATGTTTAAAATCTTCATTGATCTGTATAAATGATCCTGCTCTATACTGTATTTGGGGTTGTTCTGGTACTACTGTAGGTAAATAAACCCCCTTCTCGCATTATGTTTTACTGTCAGTTTTGTAATACCGTACAAGGCTCTTGGGGACGCGTCCTTTGCACATGCAGGGCTTGTCGAGAGTCTCACGTTTGCATTGTCTGTGTCCCCGGGAAGCGTGTCTGTCTAACATGGGCAGCCCTATTATTATTATTATTATTATTATTATTATTATTATTATTATTATTATAAATCAAGCTTCAGGATGTTAGCAAGCAATACTCCTTGTTGTAGTTCCTGCTCTGGAGAACTGGAAAACATGGACCTGGGAATACCTGGATCAGAGCGGACCAAGGACTGAACCTATACTGAGTTGCACCCTTTTCGCGTGACTGCCTGTGTACAGTTGCTTGTTTTACAGAAATCCATTTCAGGTTTTCTCACTAACCGTTTCCAAACCATAAATAATTGTTTTTGAAAATGTTATTGGCTGCTGACAGAAATAAATAGTTCAGAAGTTTCATGGATTTTTTTTTGCTGTACTATAGTAATACTGCTAAGTTTAAGGGTCTACTGGTTGCTTATCAATTCTGGCAGAATTAATGGTAGTCCTGATGTTGTGCAGTTTTTTTTTTTCTTTTTCTGATGACTGTAGCTACAAAGTAACAAAGAAATTCGATCATTTAAATCTCCCTTTGTTGATTCGGATTCATTCGCTCATTCTCACAATCTCCCTCTCGAACTGAGAGAGCACTGTATAGCAGGAATTGTGTGCCCCGTACTGAATGGTTGGGCAGTTCATTCCTGGGGCAGTCGGAAGCCATTCAGGAAAGGGACGGGTCACGGTACCAGGCATCATCGCTCTACTACGGTAAGCAAAGTTTCATTCATAAATTGGAGGAGACGTGATTGAACTAGCGGAGGGTGGCGGGGCTGAGGATACTTTAGGGGGACGTGACACCGTAATCGGTTCCTTTGTTGTGGTTGATGGGAGGAAACAAGGACTGTGGGATTGTAAGTGTTTTCATGTTTTTGTACCTGACAAATTGTTGCTGTTTGTTCTTGGTAGACAGCTAAAGAGTTCGGGAGCTGTTGCTTGTGGCCAGCACTCAAGCCCGGAGTACACAGAGTACCACTGACAACCTGCACCCCACTGCACCGTGAGCACACACTGTGTTGAAAGTGTGTGCTTCCTTTTTGTGTATTGTTTGTTTGGTACTGTAGCCCTCCTCTTAAGCATGATGCAATACACATTATTGTGTAGAGCCTCTGCAAATTATTATTTAAAGTGTTGTTGACACGCAACACAGCAAAAAACTAAAGCTGGGAACTGTGAACTGTCTTGTGTTTGTTGTTGTCTGGAGCACCTACATCACCTTTCACTACTAGCCGATCATACGAAATATGTTACAAAAAAATCTGCTCCCATCGAGCTAAGTTTGATATAAATTATGTTATCCAGTTTTAAGAAATGAAACGAAAGCAGGAATTCACTTCCCACTTTCCTACAGCTTAGTGTTCTGGCACTGAGAGCCGAGCATGCGTAGTTTGCAATACTGAATAAGCAAGTTAGTTAGTTTGGGGAACTCGGTAGAAAAATATAACTTCTGAAGAATTTGGTCTCCTTTAATATTAAGAGCAGTGGTGGATGCTCTTCATTCTTTTAGACAGAACAAAAAAAAAAATGTGTGTGGCTTTTAGTGTTTGTTTCTTATTGTTAAAAACTGACAATTTTCATAAATTAAAAAACATGAGATGTACCATAACATTAAGACTTTGTACTTTACTGTGTCCACCAACATTTTCACTGGGACCCCCAAAATTTCTCCTAGGACCTTCAGGTTTTTTTTAGTTGAGAGGCCTACAGCCTCAATGGGAGTTTTGGAGAGCCCTGCTGTAAATAAGGATTTCTGAACCAATTTATGAACAAATTGGCACTTTTCAGTAATTAACATAGATGCAGGAAATGCCATGTGTTACTGTTCTCAGTGGCCAGTAAAATTCAAGTAAGCACATAAACCCCCTCTTTTATACATATAGGGGGTGATGTAAGGATACGCACAAAGTGATTTGTGGGGTGCCAAACCCCCATAATGCTGCTGTAAACGGCATTTAGCAGCCATAGAGTCTGATTTTACCAGTATCTAAAAATGCAAACATTATGTGATGTAAGCATTTTGCCTTGCTGACCCTCCAAAAACTTTACACCTCTTCTTACAAGGTGCAAACCATAGTAGAAGCGAGTAATTAAGAGCTGTATAAAAGCACACACCTGCAGAGACCTATCAATGGCTTCAGGATGGCTGCTGTGGTACACTTCCTGATATGCGGCAACACTTGGCTCTTGTTAAGGAGAGGCAGGAACACGTTCGGAGAAGAACTGATGTTGGTTGAGGCTTTTTCAAACAACTCTGTTTCAAACCGAGTAACCTGAGACATAAGGACTCTCAGTACTTCTCAGAAAACCTCAAACTCCCCCACCCCACCCCATATGCAAAGAGGACTTTGCTGCCCTTCTGACATTATTTTTTTGCTTCCTATTTTCGTGCTCCAGAAATGTCATACAGCGAATACTGCTCTCTGTACTCCTAACTCTCCAAATGCGTCCGCTAAATAGACCGATGCGCTCATTGAGACCCTCATTATCTTAATTGCGTGTGCAGTGTAATTTGTATTGCTCTTATGCTTACATAGGGCGCAATGCAAAATAATTGCCTGGCTGCAATGCAATTTTAATTTTGCATCCGTAATTACTTGCACTCGCCTATACATCCCTGTGACGGAGAGCGAATGAATCCAAATCAACAATTTCCCTCTCGACCGGTGAGGGCACTGTACAACAGGAGCTGCGGGCTTCCTACTGAATGGTTGGGCAGTTCATCCTGGGGACAATCGGGAGCCGGCCATTCAGGAAGAGGGGGGCGTTACGGTACCTGGAGTCATCGCCCTAGTACGGTGAGCGAAGTTTCAGTCATGAATTGGAGGAGACGTGATTGAACTAGCTATCGGAGGGGGCGGGGCTTAGGGTACTTTAGGGGGACGTGACGCCGTAATCGGCTCCTTTGTTGTGGTTAATGGGAGGAGACAAGGACGGAATCTTGAATGAAGTGTGGGGTCATTGAGGAGTATTGTGTTTGTTTTGCCAGACGGCTGATACGAAGCTGGAGCTGCAGCAAGAAGCCCGGACCTGAACGCGCACGAGCACCAGCACTCAGCACCAGCACTCAGCACCAGCACCCAGTTTGGAGACGTGTTTTTGTGTTTATTATTTCGGGACTGCAACCCCTTTGTTTTGTAGCTGGTAATACCCATTGCTGGGTAGAACCAGCTTTATTATTTTGGGTCCAGTTTTCAATGGCAATACCCATTGCTGGGTAGAGCCAGCTTTATTATTTGAAACCCGGTTTAAAGGGCATTAAAAGAAACCTGACCGGTAGACTTCGTGTTTGTCCTTTGTTGGAGCACCTCAACTCACCTATACACCGGAGCACTACAAACCACTTTGCCACAATCCCCCATAATGCATTACTGGCGCGTATTAGCCTGGATGTACACTGTAATTTACTAGTGTATTTTAAGCACTGTATACAATAATAAGATTGTATTCACCTAAGAGTAATGTTGTAAAACAGTCGTTTCATGTCACACCATTGTAATCTTGCCTACAGAAAAGGGCTAGAGGGGAGAAGCATGGAGTTATGTAATGAAATTTAAGATGTGTTCACATCCAGTCTGCTTAAATATAGACAAATAGAAGCCACCCTGAAGTCACTGAAAGTACTGTATCTTACAGCAAGTGAATGTTCAAATAAAAGCAAAATTAATGCAGATTTTGCTGTTTTTTATTTGTTACTGTACATGGAGAAACAAAGTACTGTATACCAGGGGCGTAGCTAGGAATGGAAATATAGGTGGGCCCCAACTTCGGGTGCACGGGCAAGTACCTAAGGTCTGACGTCACAGGAAATAGTTTACATTACAAACATGATTTAAATCAATTAACTCTGAATACATCAAAAATCTCCCCAGGATTTGAGCAGAGCAAAGGAGCCAAGACTGAGGATGTATGGTGCCGAGTGAAGCAAGGCAAACATTTTTTGCAGTTTATAACATTAGTTGCACATATGCAGTACACATACAAAGCACATTTGCATATAACCTACCGAAACAAACACACCGTGTACAATAACTGCAAAAATCATTTCATTTGACATAAAAAGTGTAAACAGAAACTAAAAAAATCCCCAAACAAAAAGCTGTACTGCTTTTTTTCTTAGCTGTATTGTAATCTCTTAGCTATATTGTAGCTATATTGTAATAAATAACTTGTTAACTCGCCCTGCATAAGGCGGGCATCTGACAAGCAAAAAAAATAAATAAATAAATCAGGCTCCTGCTGCCGTCAAAAACATTCTGAATAAACCTAATTGCAAAAGTACATATCCAAATAATGTGAAATATTGGGATAACATTACTGTATTTGGAAACCTTAGACTTTATCTGCATTGGATTTGCAGACATGCACAGCCAGGGTAATAAAAGACTCCTGAAGCCACATTTTTCCCAAGGGTTGGTTTACCCCCAGGTCAAGCAACAGAACCTTCTACAGAGTCTGGAATGCATCCTCTTTGTTTTACAGTATTTCCCCAACAGTTAACAGGATGCAGACTAGTCTATTGAAAAAAGGAAGCAGGGAGTTTTACTGGTTCAAAGTAAACCAGTACACAGGATCAGGCCTAAGGAGGTGAAATGGCATTACCCAGGGTCACACCCAGGATCTACTGATCACAGAGCCTCATCTCTGACTACAGTTCCTTTAGTATTCTGAAGTCTCTTTTCAAATTGTTAAATGTGATATAATAATCCCAAATGTGAATGTCTAATACCACAGAGATTACATTAATAATAAATGTGAAGCACCTTCTACAAACTATAGACACAGAAAAACTAGGGCTGTAAATTTACGTTACATAGATTATACATTTAGGCTAAACATTTTGTGGATGTTTATCATTTAAACTACTTTACCATACTATATAAACACTTTCAATGAAAAAGAATAGCAATGTAGATATTCTGATTTTGTATTTATTTAAGAAAAAAAATCACATACAATAAATATTCAATTACAGTGGTTACTACATTACGATTAAATAATTCAACTTGGCAAAATGTAAGAAAGAATTAATGCAAGATACATTTTTGGAAAACGGTAGTAAAGTAACATACTATTTTGTTTGTAGCTTTGATTATTGTTTACTCTCTAACGTTTGCGTCAAGGCTTCTCTCTGAAAGTAGGTAGATACCTGCTTATATCATTCTGTAAGTACTGATTATTGTCCCTGTGCTGTTCACGTAGCTCAGTCTTATTGCAATGAGTGAATTTTACTGTTTTAATGTCTACTTTGGTAAAATGACCCCAAATAAAATGCTTTATTTGTCGTAACTAAAAATTGCAAGTCAGTTATGTGTTTGTCACAGAAAACCAATAATGAATACTACATATCAATTTAAATACAGTACATCATGGCAGTGCCACATTTCTTTATATTAGGCCCAGGAGGGTTTATAGTTGAGTGGAACGAGGTTTACATTTCTGTATTTAGGATGTATGTTTTCACCACCAATCCCATCCTTTGTATAAGCATGAGGGCTGATCCAGCCACGCTCCTCTATTGACACACGCATGGGGGAGTGATCCAGCCACACTCCTCTATTGACACATGCATGGGGGAGTGATCCAGCCACGCTCTTCTATTGACACATGCATGATGGCTGATCCAGCCACACTCCTCTGTTGACACATGCATGGGGGAGTGATCTAGCCACGCTCCTCTATTGACACATGCATGGGGGAGTGATTTAGCCATGCTCCT
Source organism: Polyodon spathula (assembly GCF_017654505.1). Classification (NCBI taxonomy): domain Eukaryota; kingdom Metazoa; phylum Chordata; class Actinopteri; order Acipenseriformes; family Polyodontidae; genus Polyodon; species Polyodon spathula. The sequence goes on along the minus strand of NC_054535.1, from coordinate 91,341,140 downwards.
CTATTGACACATGCATGATGGCTTATATATGTTGGGTGCGCACAGCTTGTTTGACATTGCACCCCATATTTTTAACAGAAACCAAGGCTAATGTGTAGGAACTTTAAACCAATACTGGTAGCGCCCTCCTTTCAGCAGTTCAGACCCTTTAATACAAGGGCACACTGCTCAGTGGCTTGCATGGTTTTGTTTTGCATTTGTCTGTATGTGTGAAAATCTTACAATTTTATTTTATATATATATATATATATATATATATATATATATATATATATATATATATATATATTATATATATATATATATATATATATATATATTTAAAATAAAAAAATCAAGGTCATTTTTTTCTTTAGTCTTTGCAACTCATGATACTACTTCCTACTGCATTAGCTGAAAGTAAAAAAAATATATATAACAATAAAAATAATTAAGAAGTTATTAGTTTCATTTTAGAACTTTAACAGCATGTGCCATTTTCACCAACAGGCTTGGATTGTTTTAATACCACTTACTGTATGCTTGAAAAGTTTCAAACTTTGAAAAGTTTCAACTAATATGGACAGTACTTTAAAACTTGTTTAACGGAAGCAAAAATGTGGGTTGTCCCTGCTTACCTGTACATCAAAAGCACAGATATGTTCCCTCTCTTATTAACAGCTTAGAGCAAAATGTCAAGCAGCAACACAAAATGATGACACTTTGAAATCGTGACAGTCTCTTATAAATTAGAACATAAGATGCTTATAAAACCACAGGCCACAAAGAAAGTTTCCGACAGCTAGTTCCCAAGTGATCTGGTAACATCAGTTCATAAGAGTTCAAATGCAAAGGGATGTAATAGTTACAGAAGGTAGCAGGATAAAATCAGTGGTGGGTTAAAACTGAAACAAGTTGTGACCTTGATCTACAGTAGTTTAACTTGTCAACTGTATCAGGTCATTTTAATGTTTATATCATGTAATTTAGCCAGCCCTTTCAACATAAAATCTCAATCTAGTGAACTTAAAATCTTTTTAGACTGCATTGTTTTTGTTTTGAACCTTGTACAGTAAGTTATGTCCTTAAGTGTCCTGTTCAGTTGTCTACAGTACATAACAGTAACACTGTTGCTGAAAGGACAGTGCCATGATTGAGAAGCTTACTGTATGACAGGTATTTTAAATAAACAAAATAAGTGACAACCAATGTCTCCCTTTCTTGGCAGCTGACATCACATTGTGGACACACACAAAAAAATTAAATAAATAAAATTTATTCCTTCTAAACAGACACAGAGGTCATCGCCTGGAAGGATGCATTGGAATCAAATATGGTCAATCCTTCTAAATGGGGGCATCATTAATGCATTAGAACATTTCTCCATTAGTCTAATGTCAAGTAGTAGCCTAGTAGTTAAAGAATCACTGCTCTTTACGTCCCCACACTAATAAGACATTTTTAAAGCAGTAAACAGGACAGTAACATGTTCCTTCACTTCACAACTGAACCGGTGCTCGCGTGGAGGAGTTTCAAGGGTCACTGCAGATCAACCGTACCACAGTAAAGTTTTGTATGTCTTTTTCTCTCTAAACATTCTGCTGCAGAAGGATACCAAAGCAGCTGATGCCATCATACAGTACATGACACCATAAAAGCACCATTCTATACTTCAGGTTGCACATTTTCAATAGGAAATTCTTTTTAAAAAGATCTAAGGGAAAATAATCACCATAGTAATGTATGTTTATTTGTTGTTTTCTGTAAGCTGCCGATATCCTTGTTGTTAGAGAAATATACCTTAGCAAGACGAGAGATAGTACAGCTTTGGTTTACTGTATCTGTAATGTTGCTTCATTGTATGACCTAGCTATGACCTTTACCTTGGGATATCCAAATGCAAGCCTAGAACTGTAAACCCTTCTGCCCACATGCAAAAGCACAGGATCCCATCAACAAATTCATATTCGCATAAAACGATTAGGAAAATGTTAAGACAGCTGACAACAACAGAATGTCTTCCCCTTACAGACAAGACACAACAGTTATTTTGGGTCAAATTACTGTACACTGCCCACAAATAGAAAAGAAATGGGTATACAGTTCGCACTGGCAGATAAATAATGTTCAGTCTAGGTTCATCCTCTGCAGGAAGGAAAGGGGACAGAGAAGGCAAAAATGCAGGTCAGCCAAGTATCGTCTTCATTTTACATTAAGCAACCATTTTTTAGTATTAAATAATTCTGCCTTATGTATTTTTTTGCCATATTTATTCACCTGCAGTATGAAAATTATACTATCTAGGCAACTGCCCCTTATCATTCATGCTGTACAGTACCTTCATAAATGTGTACAGTAAGCAGATTGGCGCAAAGACATATGGTCCAGCACAATTACCATTTTGTTATTTTTTTTTACCTCAAACTAAATCTTCTATCAATTCACAATTTTTACAACACTTGAACCTGTATTTTCAGATAAGTTCTACAAACTCAAGCACTGCGTGTCTACTTCATGATCCGTACAGCAGGACACTAGCTATCACAGAATGGCAGCTCCTCCATCACACAAGTCCAGAGTTCTACTAACCTCCACCGGATACAAAAAGACACTGAATTGCATTCCACTGAAAAAAGTCCACACAATTAACACAGAATTACACAGTTGCTGTTCACTTCTCCAAAAGTAGTACTGCCTGAGTTTCAACAGCTACCACAAAAACTATTTAATCTCACTCTACTCGCAACAAATACTGTAACCTATTGCCAAAACATGGACAACGTAACACCAGTGATTAATTACCATGGCTAGGAAATACTGGAGGTTTTCAAAGTTTTTTTTTTTTTTTGCACAGTAGGCTATGTGAATAATATTAAATAGCAAAATATTTGTAAAATTATTATTTTTAAAACACCTGCTAAGTTAGAGAACTAAACACATCAGATATTTAATTAAGACAAATGTTTTACTTTTTGAAGAAAAGGGGAGTAATTTATGTATTACAGTAAAAAGTAGACAGTAAACAAAAGGCTGAAACTGGATCACTGGACTGAATTTGTTGCTGCATAGTTTACTGTAAAAACCTTTGTATAAGTCTATTTTCTAGGTATTTTAGGGGGTCCTAAAACGAGGGTAGCGACTTATACACCGTTTTTTACGGTACTTGTCAGTCAAAGAAAAGGCCATGCAACACCACAAATTAGCACATGCTCCACTGTCTGCAGTGACATCTTCACATATGTGTATCACAATGAGTAAATTATACATCAAAGTGAATTTAAACTGTTAATGCATTTCCACAGTGGCGTAAAATAGACCGTACACTAAAAAAGTAATTCTTCTGAACTACTAGCATTGTCCATGACCAACTAAACACTGTTGCAGTGCCTTGTATAAAATCCCAAATCACTGCATGCTCATTCTGAGAGCAAGTCTGGACAAAGCAGAAGCTCCACCAATCTGAAATAACACAAGAACAATGCGCCACGTGATACAGTATCAAATCAGGTAGCACCTCTCTACCAATAACCAGCTGATTGAACAACACACACTGCTGCACTAAAATGTGTACTGCGTGGGAATATAGGAATGTTTTCAGGAATACCAATTGAACAGCAAGTTCACACCCTACAAGACCAGGTACAATGAACTCCACAGCATACATATAGATAGTTAACTACTGGTATCCACGTTAAAAAACAAAAAAAAACAAAAAAAACAATTGAAATGCCAAAGTATGCATCAAAATAATATATACATGTATGACAACAGTATGGGAGAACCGTCTGTCTTCACAATGGAACGGACTTGGTGAAATGATATCAAGTTAAACATTTCTAGTTATTACTTTAGTAAACGACACACACAAAGCATCATTTTAGATGATGGTGCATAAAGTAGAAGAACTTAAAATCATATCCAGGTGGCACTGATGTAAATTACACTATTATTATTATTATTAAAGAAAGAAAACACAAATGTTGGCTTTAAACTAGAAATACACGTTATGCCTAGTAATGTACTGTAACTAACTAACAAGGGCGGAGTACACTTACATCAACCCGCTGTCAAGCTTGCAACATCAACCGAGTCAGACATCCCGGGCCGTTCAGATCACAGTACAATAGTCACCCTCTCCATTTAGCTTTGCAACTTTTTTTTTTTTTTTTTGGATAGCGATGTCCCCAAAACTGAGTGGTGAAAATAAAAAGCTGCGACGGACCACTGCCGCACAAACACGCAGGCAGTTCTACGTGGCTTCCCTATGATTGTAGTCTACAAACTCAATTAACTGGTCTATAAGTTAACTTCAGTCGGGGGAGGAAATCTTAACAATAATGACCTGGGACAGTCTGCTAATCACAACCTGCCGTTTTAAAGTACAGCATGGTTAGTACAATATTATTTACATATTAGGACAGCACCCTTCAGAGGCTCTTACGACATCAGCTGTCAGGAAAAGACATAGGATATTCATTCCAGCTGTAGCAATACAGAACAGCAGCGAGCAGACTGGGAAACTTATTTTAAATTACATTGTATAACTAGATCAGATGTGTCGACAGCAGAAAGGAAACTCACCCATGTCATCAGACTCTCGCACAACTCGACACGATCCACCGAATCTAGGGTATTCATCATGGATCGCCGCGATAGTCACCAAATATAAGTTAATAAAAAATAAAATAAAATAAAACCTTCGGTTTCAACACAGCACCAGAAATGAATATCCACACAGGCGTTCTCGGTCACCCCCGACCTTTCCCTTTGTTGTAAACCACCGGGATACTGATGGTGGTGATGATAACAAAAATAAACGGTAACAGACAGTAACACAGACAGGCGTTGAACCGATATCTGCCTTTCTCTCTTTCTCTCCGTCTGCAACCAGGCGGGGTCCTACAGCTGCCACCCAACACGCGTCGGGCGCCTCAAGCCTGTCTGACATGGGCGTGAGAAACAACAGCTAATTTTGTTCCGACTTTTTTGAAAACAGCTGCATTGCTTTCAATTAAATATTATTCCACAACTGGATATGAAAGTAAAAAAGAGTATTGTCGTGCATGCATTATTTTAAGACGGCAAAGTTGGAGGCAGCATGTTTCAGTATGGTGGAATTTACGTCAGAATTCCAAGACACCGTGTCAACACGGAAGTAGATTGATGTCCAATGGAGAAAGCAGGGAAGGTAACGTAAAAATGATTATTTTGTAACACCAATATTGCAGAAAATAACAGTGAGGTTTGTATTCCATGCATTTTAACTGGTTACTTATTAAAGTTAACATCTTTGTTTGAGGGATATCATATAGCAGCATTTTAGAGGACCATATTTAAGAAATATGTTTGGGTTAGAAATCGGTGTACAGGCATTAATACACCACAACTGTTGCCGAAAAAAGGGGGGTTGAAGTGTCATTTATTATTAGAGTTGGTCAAACGGGTGGAGGCATATCTGAAACGAACTTACGGATTTGACAGACTCTCGGTGACACCTTACTGTACTGAATTTGTGTGCTCTGCTGCACCGGTATTCTTTACAATGTATACGTCTGAAAAGGAAAAAAAAAATGTCATGAACATATAGAATAATATCAGTATATGATATGTTCGGCCTACTAAAGTAAATTAATTTAACGTCTGTATTTCTATTGACATGTTTATAGTTATAAAATTAATTCATTCAAGCTTTTATTTGATTTTACTTGTAAGGAAAGGTTTTTTTTTTTTTTTTTTTTTTTTTTTTTGCACATTGTAGTAATTCCGTTTACAGACAAATCTCTTTCCAGTTCTTTTTTAGACCTATAGGTTATGCTAGTCTGGAATGGATGAGAACCAATGGGATATTCTGGAATCTGAACAGGGTGGTATTTCACTGATAGAAGGGATAAGTAACCTGGTTCTTGCTACAGTGGTTCTCTGTGCTGCATTTCTGGGTGGACTTACAATTCTTCTGTGCAGGTGAGGATGGCTTTAGTGTATTATCCAAATATGCTGTAATGTAAAGGTTAGAATGGGTCTCAGTTTATTCATAGTGGTGCATCTTAGTTGAGTGGCTCATGCAAAAACAAGGCTCTTTACATTCATTTACAGATAAAATAGTATGCACTGAAGAAAATAACACTTTTTTTGTTTTAAAAAAATCACCATGGATTTCTTCAACAACCTATATGTGTATTATTCTGAAATTACCCTAAAATAAGTGGTTGGTGTCATCCAGAGGGTGTTAAGTTATATTAACTGTAGACATTGTTTAACAGCTAAAAGCAGTTTTTTCCCCAGATCAGCAGATATTGATCTTGTTCCTTTTTCATTTACAAACCTTTCCAGGAATGAACAGCAGAACATCCACCCTGAAAACCAAGCACGAGTGACTGCTGTAAGACAGCATCTGCAGTCCGAACAGGTGGAGTTCAGTAATATAATCAGTCTCCACTAATTTATTTGGCCAGTCCACACAAATATAGACAGGGCACTGATATGTGAGTATATGCAAAGGAAATGCCTGTCAAAGCTGAACAAAGTGCTTGAATCTAAAATGTCTAAGATAAACTTTGTGCCTTTTAAATAGTGCAGAAAATAAACACATTTATAATTGTGTTGTTGCTTTTAAAATGTGCGCTAGACATCTTTAATATCTAATTTACAAATGTACTTTAAACATTAAAGATGTAAAATGTAACCTTTTTCATTATTATTTTTGAATGCAGCCAATCAAATACTGATAAGTTTTCTAAAGCATTATCATGAAAACAAACACGTTAACAACAAAGTACTCTTCTCAGAACTCAAATATGCTGCTATATTGGTTTTGCTTTCCACTGTAGAACAGACTATTTTAATATGTAAAACAAGGTCACCACAAACTAATGAAATATTAGAAACCAACAAACAAAAGTCCTCTGCTGTCCTCTCCCCATAAGTTCCTCCCTGAACAGCATTGCTGTCCAGGTCTGGTTTTCCATGTAGTCAAGTTAAATTGCCAATGAATTAACCAATTTAACTTGACTTCCTTTTTAGCTTAATTATTGAGCTTATTGCTTCATTGAAATAGTTTTCTTTATGTTAAGTTTTCAGGGCATTTTGTTAATGCACGTCTATTATAGTTTTTCGTTGTTCTATATATTTTTTTAATGCAACTGTTTATTTTAACAATTTAACAGTATTTGCACATGTTTGGTCACCACCATAACTGTTCCATTAACCCGGAGTGTAGTAATCCAGTACCTCGGCACTTAAGCATTTGTATGTCAGCTGACAAGTATTCAGCTGATATCCCATCACGCGTACAGCCTCTATACATGAACCCCCAATATCTCTCACAAGCACCTGGGTACATATTTTTACGATATCACAACAAAAGGAATAAGCTTTTTTTTTTTTTTTTTTTGTTGCATATGAATAGCTATTGTGTACTATATATCACCGTACAGTACAATAATATGACAACAAATTGACTGAATGATAATACCCGAAAATAATCTTAATATTTTTTTAATAAAGTAGCAGGCACAAATATAATATTAGCTGGTGGATTGGTTATTTTTTTAGCAGTCATTTTAGCCTCTCAAAGTACTTAACACAGAAAACCCACCCCTTCAATTCTCCGATGTGGTTCCAATATTTATTTATTTTTTTTCACCCAGCAACGTGCAAGTGATCTGGTCTGCTAGATTATTGTTAAAGGCACAGTAGCATCTGTAAGACGGGTGGATCTGTTTTTTTCAACCGAGCGGCAACTGCTACTTTGCCAGACGGCCCACAAAGCTGAAAAGACCTGGGGATAACCCTGATAAATATTAATGTCAGAATCTTCACTCTCTCATATTTGACTATTACAATGCTCGCTCATACAGGAAACACACTGTTCATCTACTTTTTTGTTCAAGCTCAGGCTCAAGTTCAAGTGTGCTTGAATGAGGCTTGGTGGTCCAGTGGTTAAATAAAGGGGCTTGTTACGAGGAGGTTCCAGGTTCAATCCCAGCCACTAACTTGCTGTATGTGACCCAGAGCAAGTCACTTAACCTCCTTGTGCTCTGTCCTCAGGATAGGATATACTACTGAGGTCCCATTGTGAGTGACTCTGCAGCAGCAGTTGTGATGCATAGCTCACCTCCTAGTCTCGAAGTTGCTTTGGATAAAAGCGTATGCTAAATGACTAAATAATAATACTACTTTGTTCTGAAGTAAATTTAGATTCACAGTTTATAAATAATGCACACTTATTTCAGGTTTCTATAACAAGAATACACTGTAAAAGTCATTGCGGTAGCTAGCAAAAGTTTGATTTTTATTCATAGACAAAAGTAATGGTAAACCAGTCTTGTGTTTTTTTTTTTTTTTTTTTTAAGAAAATATGACTGTGGCAGAGCAAAGCTCTGCCCTTTTAAATTGGCAGGGATGGGGTTAACTTCCCCTGCCTGCCTGGGTTTATTATGTTCAGGTGGCTGGGGTTGATTAGTTGATTAGGTTGATTAACGATCAATCAGCGCCCAGCCACCTGATATAAAAGGAGGCCTCAGCTTCTCATTTGGGAGGAGGGAGCTGAGGAAGCAGGTTGGTGTTTGTTTTGTGGTTTTTTGAATTTTCTAAATCCAGTGAAGGCATTGCCCAGCCTGGAAACTTTATTTTTGTGAGTTTTGTTTTTGCTTTATTTGTGTTTGAGTATCTGTTATTTTGCCCTTGTGCACTTTATTTTTGTTTATTTATAATAAAATAGTTATTTTTTTGAACTGCAGTCTGTCTCTGGGCCTCTATCCACTCGCCAGCCTGCCACATTTGGTGTCAGAAGTGGGATAGCGCCACCTAGAGGCTCAGAGCAGTATTTATTTTTTTTTTTGAAAAAAAAAAATGGGAAAGAAGAGCAGACAGTGGAAAAGGCAGGACAAGCAGCAGCTGAAGAAATGTAAGCTGCTGCAGCCACCGCTGGAGGACCCGGCCAGCCTCTTCCCCTGGTGTTCCTGGTGTGGGAAGGAGGACCATCGTTGGCGGTCCTGCCCAGACGTGCCACCGGCAAACTGGTGTGGCCGGTGTGAGGAGGACGGCCACAACTGGGCAGGATGCCCCTACAACCAGGCCCAGGAAGAGGTGCCGTGTTCACCCCGGGCATCAGGGGCCACCCCACTACCTCCAGCACCACCACCTTCACCACCGTCCCAGGAGATCTGGGACTGGTTGATGCACCCTGAGGCAGACCTCGTCCACGATCTCCCCATAGTTATCAACACGCTGTGGCGTCGAGATGGGGAGAGGTGGGAACAGTGGGAGGAACAGCACCACCCGGCCTCCTTCCCAGAGGTTGCCCTCATGGTGGTTAATTACCTGGCGGTAGACATGGGAGATCCACCGGTCACTCCAATAAAGAGAGGTGAGCCGCCTTCCCGAGAGCCAGAGAGGGGTGAGCCGCCTTCCCGAGAGCCAGAGAGGGGCGAGGAGCCGCCGTCGCTCCCAGAGAGAGAGGGGCGAGGAGCCGCCGTCGCTCCCAGAGCCAGAGAGGGGCGAGGAGCCGCCGTCGTCCCCAGAGCCAGAGAGGGGTGAGGGGCCGCCGTCGCTCCCAGCCAGAGAGGGGTGAGGAGCCGCCGTCGTCCCCAGAGCCAGAGAGGGGTGAGGGGCTGCCGTCGCTCCCAGAGCCAGAGAGGGGTGAGGGGCCGCCGCCGCTCCCAGAGCCAGAGAGGGGTGAGGGGCCGCCGCCGCCGCCTCCGCCACCAGAGGGAGCCGGGCCGCCGCCGCCGCCTCCGCCACCAGAGGGAGCCGGGCCGCCGCCTCCGCCACCAGAGGGAGCCGGGCCGCCGCCTCCGCCACCAGAGGGAGCCGGGCCGCCGCCTCCGCCACCAGAGGGAGCCGGGCCGCCGCCTCCGCCACCAGAGGGAGCCGGGCCGCCGCCGCCACCAGCCGGGCCGCCGCCGCCTCCGCCACCAGAGGGAGCCGGGCCGCCGCCTCCGCCACCAGAGGGAGCCGGGCCGCCGCCTCCGCCACCAGAGGGAGCCGGGCCGCCGCCGCCACCAGAGGGAGCCGGGCCGCCACCAGAGGGAGCCGGGCCGCCGCCTCCGCCACCAGAGGGAGCCGGGCCGCCGCCGCCGCCTCCGCCACCAGAGGGAGCCGGGCCGCCGCCGCCGCCTCCGCCACCAGAGGGAGCCGGGCCGCCGCCGCCGCCTCCGCCACCAGAGGGAGCCGGGCCGCCGCCGCCGCCTCCGCCACCAGAGGGAGCCGGGCCGCCGCCGCCGCCTCCGCCACCAGAGGGAGCCGGGCCGCCGCCTCCGCCACCAGAGGGAGCCGGGCCGCCGCCGCCGCCACCAGAGGGAGCCGGGCCGCCGCCTCCGCCACCAGAGGGAGCCGGGCCGCCGTCGCCATGCTACCTTGGAGATTCGGGGCCCCCTCAACCAAAGAAGGCTTGGGGGCTCCGACATCAACCCCGCCCACCACCACCCACCATAACAGCCCACCCAAGGGACATAATTGGACTCTTGGGGGGGGGGGGGGGGGGGGGGGGAGTTGGCCGATTGCGGCCGGTGTACGTTGTACATGGGGGGAGGTGTGTGGCAGAGCAAAGCTCTGCCCTTTTAAATTGGCAGGGATGGGGTTAACTTCCCCTGCCTGCCTGGGTTTATTATGTTCAGGTGGCTGGGGTTGATTAGTTGATTAGGTTGATTAACGATCAATCAGCGCCCAGCCACCTGATATAAAAGGAGGCCTCAGCTTCTCATTTGGGAGGAGGGAGCTGAGGAAGCAGGTTGGTGTTTGTTTTGTGGTTTTTTGAATTTTCTAAATCCAGTGAAGGCATTGCCCAGCCTGGAAACTTTATTTTTGTGAGTTTTGTTTTTGCTTTATTTGTGTTTGAGTATCTGTTATTTTGCCCTTGTGCACTTTATTTTTGTTTATTTATAATAAAATAGTTATTTTTTTGAACTACAGTCTGTCTCTGGGCCTCTATCCACTCGCCAGCCTGCCACAATGACCCTATCTCTTTTTCCTGGATTTGCCTTCCTCTTATTGCCTTGTTATAGAATATGTTTGAGCCTATTTTATCTGCTGTTCCTTCAGGATGCACCTGCACAAGACCGACAGCAGTTCTACGCAGACATGTCCTGTCCAGTCTGTTTACAACAAGCTTCGCTGCCTGTTGAAACCAACTGTGGTCACCTATTCTGTGGTCAGTATGTTTGCTCAAATTGTCAAAAGTATTGTGTGAGAAAGATTTAAAGCTGTAATCTAAAGGCTCCCTGAGCCATGTTTTTATTTTATTTTCACCAGCCTTTTACCAGGACAAGCTGAAGTTCATATCCACATAGATCACATGTTAAATGTAATTGATCAACACATGTCAGATGATCTCTGTTGTTGACTTCAGAAGACCAGGTTGGGACAAACTTGTGTTAGTTTGTCAGTTTGTTCTGTGCTACTGACAGTTTTTTTCTCTAAAGTACAGTAGCTTGTGATTAATGGCTAGTTATTCATTTCAAAGTCAGCCTATAATGTTGTTCCATATGTTGTCCAGAAGAGGTCTCACCTGCCCATAATAATTCAGATTTTGTTCCATGCCCTCCCTGGTATGTGACTGGTTCATTTTAGTTGTGCATTTTACTTTTATTTTATTTTTTTATTCTAAATGTCAAGTTTTCCATTTCAAGCTATTTCATATTTTGGAAACAGTGCAGTATTGTTGTGTTTATATTGTATCAATGTATTGCACTAGGTTTAATAATACATTACATTAAAAATATTAAGCAATATATTATAATTCTGTGTTTAAGTTTATTTTATATATATATATATATATATATATATATATATATATATATATATATATATATATATACATATAAACAAGGGCAATGGAACATGAAACAAGCAATGTGATTGGTCAAGCAAGGTTCCAGATGTCTGTATATTGGATGGATACAGACAGTTAGAGCCTTGTCACATATTCTAAATCACTGCGATGCATCACAGAATTTAAACTAAGTATCGGTAGCCATCTTGCTTACACTCACTTATGGCTGTACAGCTGTAACTATGAAACTGAGTGACCAATTACCTGCAAAAAATACCAAAGTAGTAAGTAGACATGCCGATTTGGATGAAGAACAATTAAATGAACTGGAAGAGAGCAAAACAGAAAAAAAATACCAACAAAAAATAAAAACATTGCTGTCTTTATGCTCACTCACCCTGACTTTGTCACTTCAAATAATGTATTTTTAGCGGTTTGTAAACGCTAAAGAAAAACACAAATTGACACTTGTGCACATTATCCACCACTCTCTGACATAAATGAATCTGAAATCTGAGACGTTGTTGAATTTATCTTTATTTCTCCCGTCTGTTCTGCTCTGTGTGTCTGCACTGACAGGAAGAAAAAAAATAACTCAGTGCTGACTCAACTCCGCCTAGGACTACTATTTGGTGTACTATTATAATAATAATAAAAAAAAAAACAACAAAAAAAACCACACTTAATACTTTGCCTTAAACATGATTTATGCTTTTTTTTTCTTCAAGTTCACTGTTTTACCTGGATTTTAAATGCAATAAGGCCCTTCACAACGCCCCGAGGTTTCCGTATATTCGACGTATATGGAAGCCCAGCCGGGCCTTATTGCATACATATAATCCAGGGCCTGCAATGGAACGTGAAACAAGCAATGTGATAGGTCGAGCAAGGTTCTAGGTCTCCGTATATTGGATGGGTACGGACAGCTGGAACCTTGGCACATATTCTTAATCACTGTGCTGCCTCACAGAATTTAAAGTATCGGATAGAAGCCATCTTGCTTTTACAATTACAGATGTACAGCTGTAATTATGAAACTGAGTGACCAATTACCTGCAAAAAACCCCAAAGTAGTAAGCAGACATGCCGATTTGGATGAAGAACAATGAAATGAACTGGAAGATAGCAATAAAAGAAAAGCAAAAAAAAAAAAAAAAAAAAAAAAAAAACAGGTCTATACTCAGTCACCCCGGCTGTCACTTAAAATAATTTATTTATAGCGGTTTGTAAACGCTAAAGAAAAACACAAAAAGTCACTTCAGCACATTATCCACCCCTCTCAGACATATACCTTGAAAAATTACTGAAATCTGAGATATCATTGTATTTATTTTTATTCTTCCAGTCTGTTGTGCTCAAACAGTGTGTCAGCACTGTCAGTGACAGAGAAAAAAAATAACTCTGTGCCGTCTCAACTCCACCCCTTGGTGTATATTTCAATGGCAATGTCCACAATATAAAAAATACAGATGTACTTTCTTTTGCATGTTCCAGTAAAATTAATTTACTCTGCTCTAAGACTGATCAGAGAGGCTACCAAGAGACCAATGGCTACTTTGCAAGAGCTACAGGCTTTTATGGCCAAGACTGGTCAAAGTGTGCATGTGACAACAATATCCCAAGCACTCCATAAATCTGGCCTGTATGCTAGGGTGGTAAGAAGGAAGCCATTGCTTCCCATTTGAATCCCATTTGAAGTATGCAAAAAAAAACACTCGGGAGCTTCTGTAGCCATGTGGCAAAAAGTTTTGTGGTCTGACAAAACTAAAATGGAACTTTTTGGTCTAAATTCAAAGTTCTAAGCACAAACCCAACACAGCACATCACCCGAAGAACATCATCCCTACTGTGAAGGATGGTGATGGCAGCATCATGTTATAGGGATGTTTCTCATCGGCAGGGACTGGAGCACTTGTCAGGATAGAAGGGAAAATGAATGGTGCAAAGTACAGAGAAATGGTTGAGGAAAACGTGTTGCCCTCTGGAAGAAAGCTGAAACTGGGATAGAAGCTTACATTTCAGCATGACAATGACCCAAAGCACACAGCCAAAGCTACACTGGAGTGGCTAAGGAACAAAAAGGTAAATGTCCTTGAGTGGCCCAGTCAGAGCCCCGACCTATATCCAATCAAAAATTTGTGACATGACTTGAAGATTGCTGTCCATCAATGCTCCCCAAGGAACTTGACACAGTTTTGTAAAGAAGAATGGTCAAATATTGCCAAATCTGGGCAGAGTTGGTAGAGACCTATCCCAACAGACGCACAGCTGTAATTGCTGCCAAAGGTGCTTCCACCAAGTATTAACTCAGGGGGGTGGAGACTTATCTAATTGTGATCTTTCAGTTTTGTAATTTTAATGTATAATTGTTTTCTCAATAAAAGCTTTTTTCCCCTTAACAGTGTGGAGTATGGTGTGTAGATAAGTGGAAAGAAATTATAATTTAAATGCATGAAACTGAGGCACTGACACAAAAAATGTGAAAAAGTTCAAGGGGGGGTGTAGACTTTCTATTTAATTCTGTCTAATCTCGTCCTTTCTGCAAATCTTGACAAATGTAAATTGACATTATTATTATATTATTATTATTATTATTATTATTATTATTATTATTATAGTCGGTGATGAATTGTTGTGCACCCATTTCTTAACTGAAGATTCGGTCAATCTTAGAACACTGCTGCCGATTTAGACCGCTCTTCTTTCTTCTTTGTTTTTAAACGTTTGTGAGCTGGCATGGTGCTCACAGATGGATAAATCACAGTGACACTGCCAGTGAATATGAGTGATTGAAAAGATCTGGAAATGCAGTAATATTGAACTCAGTCTAACATAACAGTACTCCTCCCTCTCTTTGCCCGTCATTAACCAATGATACAGTACGTCTTTCTCATGGCTTAGTGCTGGGAGGTGCACAGTAAAGAATGGCAACAATAATGCGTTATGATAATGAGTCATTTTCTCACAGGACGAGATTAGACAGAATAAAATTGAATTGTGACAGAACGGGCTAGCTGACGCTGAGTAAATTTGTGAATGGGTTGTAGATCAGATGTGCTGGTGCTGAGGGACACCGGGGGCAAAATGACGGGCATGCTTACCGTAAGTTTTTTTTTTTTTTTTTTTAATTTGAGAGGCATTGTGGCGTGCAGCTTGGGCACTACTGCAATTGCCACTGGTACAGTCGGTTATTTTGTGCCTGGAAACAAAAACTGAGCTGTTTGGTCACGCTAATAGTCATTACGTTTGCAGAAAGTCTGGTGAGGCTTACAAAGAAAAGAACACCATGCCTACTGTTAAACATGTAGGTTGTAATGTCCTTCTATGGGGCTGTTTTTCCTCTAAAATGTAATTCCAATACATGGTAAAATGGATTCTATAGCATACCAAAAGATATTGGCCAATCATCTGAAACCTTCTGTTACAAAACTTGGTTTAAAGCGCAACTAGACATTCCATCACAACAACGATCCAAAGCACACATCAAAATCTACTTCATAATGGTTAAAGAAGACTATAATTAAGGTTCTGGAAAGGCCTAGTCAGTCCCGATCTAAATCCGATTGAGAATCTTAGGTGTGAGTTGAAGAAGGCTGTGCACAAGAGAAGTCCTTGGAATTTGAATGAACTGGAACAATTTTGCGTTGAAGAGTGGTAAAAAATCTCTAAAGAGGTCGCAGGAGTTCCCAGAGAGCGGTGCAAAATTGGCGCACAATTGGCCAAGTGCTGCCCGGAGGGGAGGGCTTAGGTCGGTCAGGGTGTCCTCCGCTCACCGTGCACCAGCGACCCCTGTAGACTGGCCGGGATCCTGTGGGTCTGCTTGTGAATTGCGCAGAGGTGAGGTAGCTGCATGGCGGACCTGCAGAGTGAAAAGAACCGGACAGCTGACAGCACACTTTTCCGAGGAAGCGTGTGTCCGTCTTCATCCCTCCTGATTCAGAGCAGAGGTGGCAGTGGTGAGCCGGGTTGAAAAAACAATAATTGGGCTTACCAAATTGGGAAGAAAATAAAAAATAATAATTGGGAGAAAAAAAGAAGAAAAAACACTAAATAATCATACCAAAAGCTCATTGACAAATATCCTAATTGTTTAAAATAGGTTATTATTGCTAAAGGTTCCTCAACTAGCTATTAATTTAATTTTCCTTGTCAGGGTATGAATACTTTTGAATTGGCATTTTGGAGTTTTGTAAAACATGCTAAAAAAATCTAATTGTAACACAAACAAACCTTGAGCAGTTGGTGTGTCTGATACAAATACTGAAATTATTGGGTCGGAATAACAATTTTCATATTTTTTAATGTTTGCTTTAAATTCATTAGGATCCTGCATTATTGCATACTGGAGACATGGGTCATGGCTTGGAGCTGTTAATTGCCCCGTCTGTAGACAGATGGTAAGATTTGCTATTATTTTGATATTTGGAAGCAGTGCTTTATACCTGAAGCACTATACTTCCAGATATAGTGAAATATGTCTGTTTTATTTGACAATACTTTAGTTGTATTGGGTCACTCCAGATCAAGCCGACGAAGAGGCATTGCTCGATCCATTGCATTAATAGAATACATTTTTTATTGGAAAGCCCTTGAAGCAAGTTGAAATTATACAAACATTATTTCTCTTGCCACACTTGGGCTGTAACATCTTAAGGTGTACTTATGTATTATATAGAATATGAATAGTAGATTCATAGAAGGATGTTTATTGTTCCATTAAAATAAGTCACATCAACATTTTCTTTCTTGACATTGCTATAGAATACAACAACCAAACACTTGTTTGTAATCATACAAATGTATTGTTATTTTTGATGCAGGTGACTTTGCTGTTCCCGTTGTTTCAAGAGCAAGACCAGCCCCAGCAGCAGCAAGAGGCAGGCCAGATACTTCAGGATGTCAATGATTACAACCGGAGATATTCCGGCCAGGCCAGACCTGTGAGTAAAGATGATTGATAAAAAGCTTGATGTTATTTTTTATGATAGTTGCAGTTGTGTTATTTATTTCCTAGGCATAGACTTACTGATTGGGTCGGAAGTATATATTGCAGTTGTTTTTTTTTTTTTTAAAAACTAGAGTCTTTTACATATTGTATATGGTTCTGTCTCCTGGAATTTGATTTAGGGAATCACTAGTATTGTCAGCTATTTACTGAACAGCTGTGCCTAATCTCTATAGCGTTGTGCTCAAAACAGCATCTTGTGTATTGTTTTATTTTAATTTTTTTATTTATATTTAATTTTTTTTTATTAAAACAGATTTTTAACCAATACAGGAATAAACTACCTTTGATCCAGAGATATATTTGTCAACAAATATCCCAAATGAATGCAAGTCAGTATAAATCAGACAGTTTCCTCTGTAGAAAAGCTGTACAGCAGAGCTAGAAACATGTATAGGAACTGATCTGATTGTAGCTTTCTCATCCAGTAATAACACACATGTTTTGGGGTGTAAGAATGTAAAACTTTTTTTCACAAAACTGTATGAAATATATCCATACACCCAAAAAGTTATTTATTACAGTTATTGTAAATGCCAAAGAAGTAAAAGGGAAATAATTGTTTTTGTAATTCATATATTTTATTCTAAATTGATATCTTTCTATACCAATTAACTAAATCCTAAGCTGCCAAACTAAAAGTAAAAAATTAAAAAAAGCCTACAGTACTTTCTACTGGCTTGCCTCAACTTTCCCCTTTCCTTTCAAACAAATTACACATATTTATCAGAACATAAATAGACTACATTTCAGAAATCATCAAGTACATCTAGTTTTCCACAAAAAAAAATGTGACACCAATTCTGAATTGTTGAAAAAAACAAACATGGAGTTGGAATATGTATGAAATACATAAAAATAAACATTTTAAACAAAATAAGTTGTCATAGGGTGCTTACAGAAGTATTTTAAAAGTCTGTTCAGCTTTTACCAGTTGAATCTTTTGTAAGACTTCACCAACAACCCACTCTTTCACCACAGAGCTCCCTGAAAATCATCAAACACAGCAGTGGATTAATTAAACCCATTTTTTTCAAACAGAGTCTATGCACAGGATAACCTGTATATACAGGATAAGATGTAATGGAATTTTGACGAACTATTGATGTCGATTAGTGGATTTCTCATACGTGATGTGTCATTTTTTCCTTTCTTTTTAGCTGATGGATCACCTCCGAGATGTCCCGACATTGCTGCGCCATGCCTTCAGGGAGATGCTTTCAAGGCGGGCATTGTTTTGTATGTTTCAAATTCGAATCCTCCTCTGCCTGGTCGGTGCTTTAATGTACCTTGTGTCGCCCTTGGATTTACTTCCTGAAGCTCTATTTGGAATCCTGGGTTTCATGGATGACCTTTTTGTGATCGTCTTGTTTTTCATCTACATCTCCATCATGTACAGGGAAGTGGTGACCGAAAGGCTAGTCATGTGAAGTATCGACCAGGGTCATGGGAGACAGTGCTTGAAAACCTCCAACGCATGTCAAGGATGTCAGACTTGCCTATCACTTCTGTATCTTACGCAATATATTAAAAAGACCAACAGGGTCAAGAAACAGTTGAATCTCATCACTTGAGTACTTCTTAATAGATTACTGTCAGTTTATAGCCCCACATAGTTTAATTTTTCACCTCAGGATCATCTCATGTTATTTTACATTGCTGGTGGCAAAGAATGAGCTTGTAGTGAGGCAGTGTAACCCTTTTGTGACATTGTTGATTGGGGGTTTCCACAATCTATAATGTTCTACTGTTAAGCACTCTCAGTTAAGCTGTTTGCTGATCATTCTTCAAATCATCAGGGATAAAGATAAACTAAGCAAAAATAGTCAAATTGTATGTGTGGCATCAAGTTCACTTACTATTTTCTTTTTACTGGAAAAGCTACAGCATCCCTGTTATTGTAAACTGTCAGAACATCGGTTCTGTACAGAGATAGCAAATTTCAGAACAATGTCAGAAAAATGAAATTTTTAAAAAGGGAAATAGTCTTGTTTTTGCCTTTCAAAATAGTTTTTTTTTTTTAGGCAGCTGCTGGTTATTTGTATTTATTTTTTATTTATTTTTTTTATTTTAAAAACATCTCACAATTTAAAAATGCGATAATCTTGCTCAGTGGAAACATGTCAAGTTGGATGACAACTCCTAAGGATCCATTTTATTTTGTTAATTTTGATACGTGGACTCAAACCCCTCTTTCCCTCTGTTAGCCTAGATGCACTTTAATGTTTGCTGATATGAGAGGAAGTTACTGCATCACTCAACAAACCCTGCCACAATCAATACAGAAGAATCTGGCCTTGCACAGTTTGTGTCCTTTACAGTGAATGGGAATGTTGCTTAATGGGCTTGCTTGCTTTCCGTAATATCAAGGAAGAAAGGAAGAAAGCACATGTCGGGGGAAACAAACTGGAATCACCCTTACTGTGGTACAGTAAACATCACACAAAGATAAGGACACTGATTTAAAAAAGACGTGTTGACAATACTGGAACTTTCTAGTTCTCATCAAGTATAAATCCTTAAAGGTGAGTGTGTTTTTGTCCAGTGTACACAATGTTTTGAGCTCAAACTGTCTCAGGCTTAAGTAGCATTCTGAGCACATTTAGCTTCTTCTGCTGACTTCCTAACACTCTTGTTTATGGATCCTTCTTACTCTTGCTTCACCATGTACACATGACATTTGCAATTATAATTCATTGTAGCATCTACTGATTGAATACCAGGAAGCAGCTAGAGCCAAATACATCTACACACATTTTTTATGTTAGATTTCAACTGTTCATCCAGTTTATGGTTTGCTGCATATCGGATATCAGTCTGTACACAATATCGTTCCATACGCATACTTTAGACTCTATGCCCACCTATACAAAACTGCTTTACAAAACCCTAAATTGCAAGTGGCCAGTTTTGTTGCAAAATCACAAATCTGACATTTATGAACATGGTAATTGATCCCTAGAGCTTTGTAGATTCATCAATTGCTATTGAATGACATCTGTTCCAACTGTTTTCATTAGCTATAATGAAATAAATATGAACACAATTAATATAATAATAATAATAATAATAATAATAATAATAATAATAATAATAATATTTCTCAAATGTAAAAAAAAAAATAGTAATAAAACATCGTACTGATTTACTGTGTTTCTACCCAGACAATTAAAGCCTTGTACATGAAAGTGAAAATTAAATGGCACACTATTTAATATGAAATAAGGTTGTGGATATTAATGACCTGGATTGATTGTTAGCAGTTTAAATGTACTTTTCTGTAATTTGGTTTGGTTAAAAACAGTATTTAAATGGTTTGACAGGAGAGGTAGGGAAGCATTTTGGCCCATGTCAAAATGTTTTAATGTGGTCCTGATCTGAGAAAGAGGAATGGCATTTCACTCCACCCACTGAACATGTCTCCGTTTACAATGTGGAAAAGGCATAGTGGCTGTGAAATAGAAGTGTTAACAGTCTAAACGTTTAACTGTTATCAAAAATATACATGGCATGTTAGCCTCTGTGTGTATACAGTAGTAATTGTACAATATAAGGCTAGTTACTTGTTTATATTCCATATTTATTCAATTATCCATAAAACACAGATAATAGTAATAATTGTCTCGTGAAGCTTTTTCTGAGATTACTTGTTAAAGTGTTGTCCTTCAATCTCGAATGCATATACAAAATGTCTCATCAGTTATGGAAGTCAATAGCTACATTTACAACAAATATAGAGGTAGCATGTTATGGTTGTTGCACTATTATTACTCTAAAAAAAATCATTTTTTATTTTGTTAAGGCTTTACATCCATGTACTATGCCAGCCATTGTATGGTAATTAGGGAGGGAGTGCTAATACAGCAGAACCCCAGAGTTACGAACATCCAACTTATGAACTGACCGGTCTACCGAACACCTCACATATGGACGGAAGTGTGCAGTCACTCAACCATGCGTTCGATGCAACCAGAAAGGTGTGAGGAGGCTGGGGAAATTTCCAAAACAAAACAATTCTGGCGAATCAATACATTAAATTATTATTTTAAAAAAAAATCAAGTAATAGCCCCAGCCTTCAGCCCTGCACAGGACCATTTTGGGTCCGCGGCCACCACCACACACTATGTGGTTCTGTGGTAGTCTAATGAACCCAACATTGCAGGCGCTTCAAATTCAATACTTGAAATATATAGTGAGAAACACTGGATTTGTGTCTATGACTTGCAATGGTCAGTATTGGCCTCAATCTTGCTCTAAAAAGCATTTTACAGTAGTTCTTATTTGGAAGTGTGAATTTGCTGACTAAGTTGCTCTGTCAGTTTTAATGTTATTTCTCAGTTCCGTACTATAGTAAAGCTTGGACTCTGGAAAGGAGGGTGAGCGGTTTGGGTTATTTTGACATTATTTTGGTTCAATTGAACCCGGGGCGTTGTTTCAAAAAAATTATGGGGGGGGGGGGGGGGGGGGCTGGTGTCAGCATTGAACATTCTCAGTCCCAAATAGCATCGTGACTGAGAAAAAAACAGATTGGGCCTGTTTACAACGGGATAGCGTGCTGTGCTTTGTCAACACTCCCATTCTTAAAATATAAAATATCATAGTGCTGAAGGCATCACCGTCTGTGGGATCACGGTGCTATGGAATAAATACTGCTCGGAAGCAATCGCAGCATCGCATTTCATTTTGAATTTACCGACTTGCCTTGATGAAAGCTAGTCCACGTCTGGGAGGTTGCTAGACATCTGAGGATATGTGATTCTTAGTCCCATTCGAATCATGCTTTAGTTATTTTTTTATGAACATTAATCATGCCTTGTGCGGTGACATTGCCCATCTTTGTTGACTCATGCTACTGGTTGCTTTGCCCTCCACATTTCCGTTTCTTGTAACAGACTCTGGTCTGTGTATGACTAACAACCAACTGGAGAGACATTCAAATTCTGCCAACTAAACTACATTTAAAGACTTAAAGTTTTTTTTTTTTTCTAGCTTTTAGAACACTTATACATTTATCTAATGCCCAGAGCAAATTACACTGAAAGATGTAGGTTGCACTACAATGTACAAATGCCCAATATGAAGTTCTGTGAGTGCACCTAATGAGAACTGAGTGAGTTCCAGGAATTCGACGGAACTGGCTTATGCAGTTCACTTGCAATATACTGCAAGGGGAATTAAAGGAAATTGGCTAGTCTCTGTTATGTAGTTATGAAAGAATGTATCTAATTTAAAATAAACATGTCTTTCAGTCATGTTAAGAGAGGTATTAATTTTTGTCCTTTTAAAGTCTGCTAAGTTCCAAACGCTAGGCCGTCAGGGAATCAAGCTGGTCGAACTGCCTTTGTCAGTCAAAGTCTTTGAATTTCAATAGGCAGAGCAAAAATTGTGACAAGAAGCAGAGCTCTCAGGAATTCATTAATATAACCTGACAAAATAACCTTTAAAACACTGTTTATTCACAAATGTGTGTTGGGTGGAACCTATATCGAGCAGTATAATGATGCTCAGTAATAATATTTATTTTCCATCAGTACAGCCTATTATACTGCACACGCACAACACATTGTAATTAAAAACATAAAGCTCTGAACACATGTGTTATCTACTGTGCTATTATCTAATATAGCAGCTTACTAACATGTTAACTTTCTAATCATTCCCAAAGTGATATTAAGTGGGTTGAAAATTAAAGTGATTGATAAAAGCATAAGACTTTTTATTATTATTATTATTATTGTGTTGTTTTTTTTTTTTTTTTTCCAGTAGATGGCAGTGTTGAGCTTTTCTCTACTTGGTTACTATTACCGTAATTCTCATACTGTGGAGCGCTGTGGTCAACAAAGTAAATGTATGGGACCGTTGTACTTTTTGTTTTCCTTTTTAAGTTGGCCTCTTCTATTTGACTTGCTGAACCACAGAACACTATTTTAAAAACAAGGAAGTCGCTCAGTTCATTAGACTGGGTTTCAGTTTTGCTTTAACAGTGCATTAAAAAAAATTATAGCATGATGTAACTAATTTATTTTCAAAGATATACAGACAAGTATATGTGTACCTGTGATGGGATAACCCCCACCTCAGGTGTATTTTGTATAGTTTGGGTTATGTAGCGCAGGTGAGTAAAAGTATCTATAGTAGGGCTTATCAAACTGGGTCCTGGGGACCCCCTGTGGCTGCTGGTTTTCATTCCAACCAAGCTCTCAGTTACTTAACTAGATCCTTAATTGAACCAATCATTTGCTTAATTAGACCTTTTTACTTCTTTTCAGCTCTTGAACAGTTGCATATTTCAAGTTAGCTATAACATTTGATAAGTAACTTGAACTGCATTAAGAGCTGAAAACAAGTATTTTTGTGTAGTCAATTTGTGTTGTGTGTAGTTGGGTTCTTGGAATGCTCCTTGGGTGGAAGGTGGGATCATTTGAGAATTTGTGAGGTAACATCTGGCTTTCCCAGACTTTAATAATGAATTAAATAATTAATAATGTTGGATAAAGGCTCAAACAAAGCCATAGGCAAATGACCAACAGTACCTACCTTAACCCCCACCCCCCCATTGTTTTTAAGAGAACACAAATGGCTACAGTAAATATTAGCTGTACATCTTTTTTAACAAATAATATTATATATATATATATATATATATATATATATATATATATAATATATATATATTGTAATCACTTTTTGTGTGTCACTGAAAACACAAAACTCAAATTTGTACTTAACATGGATAATAGATATCTTGACAATTGCACACACAAGTACATGTTAAGGCAGAGAAAAAAAAAAAAAAAAAAAACTTTTCAGTTCTGAAGCAGACATGTGAAAACAAACTCACCCACAGGCTGGTACAGTAGGAATGATAACACAAAGCCAGGTATTGAAACCCAGCACAACTTCCTTTATAAGATGAGTACCCAACTCTTCCTACACAGCAAAGGATTGTAATGAAGAAAGGGGATAGGGGCTGTATTGTAAATTGAAATGCTTATATTCCCAAGTTTAACAATGTGCTGCTATGTTCATTTACTTTTACCCATTAAAAATGGTAGCTGGTTACAGCAACAACATCCAAGAGCATCAGCAGTTTCTGAGGGTGTAATCGCTTGGTTTATTCATAGATCTTAAAAGGGATCATTATCTTTTTTTAATTGTTGAGTGTCAGTTAAGAGCTAAATCAGTCTGGCTACAGACAGTAGGCGGGCCCAAGGCAAACTTTCACATCAAGCTCCCCAATGCACCGCAACCTTGGCCAACCATGAGCCCTGCAATTCAGTCTTGTGCCTCTGTCAATCATTGTTTAAATGCCAATTCAACGCAATTAATTTCACTGAGAAATGTTTCTGTTTTAAACTGGGGTGTCCAGATGTCACAATCACATATACCCCAGATGATATCACTGAGAAGGGGAGGAGGGAGTTCAAATGGTAACATGATACAAATGACCTAGCTTTTTGGCATGTCATCGGTATTATATTATTTCCCTTTACTAAAGCCTATAAAAGGTATTTTAAGTACTTGTCATTGGTCCATGTATTAATTAGGGTCGCTGTCAATCACATAAAAACTGACCACTAACTGAACCCAACTGAATTTTGCTGAACATTATACACTTTTGACTAGAACATGTCTTTGCTGTCTCATAATGGCCAATGCATTTTTATTTATTTATTTATTTTATTTTTTTAAATATTGCTTACATTTCACAATTACATGTTGTTTCAGTAGTTAAGATTTGGAGAAGGCTGTGTCACCACAGAACCTCCTTGTAAAGCAGCCATTGCTGAGAATACATTGTAGAATCAAATATTACACTTCTATTTCCCTTTTGCTTTGTTATTCTCCTGCTTTAGTTTCTTATCACTTTAGTTTTTTTTTTTTTTATTTTATTTCTTATCCAATTTCTCTTTCATTTCAAATAATTTCTTCTGATGATTTCCAATACTGAAACAGCATTAAATGTGTTACAAATCTTGATAGTGGCTATTGCAGAAACTAATTGGTTTCTGTTTACAGTATCCTTCCAGATCAACAACTTTTGCGCTCTCGTTTACACAGAATGGCAACAGTCATGTGACATGTAAAGTGTAGAAATAGAGCAGGTCTATATATATATATATATATACAGACTTGCAACATGTGTTGTGCAACTGATTATTGACTTCAACCTGTAATTAAGATAAATAGACAATTGGGAAGCCCCGTGTTTAATCTCTGTAGCCTTGGCCACACATACAGTTGCTTGGACACGACTTACTTCATAGTTGACTGTAATCTACAAGTCTCGTTCCCCTCACAATTTATCAGAATTGATCACAATTTGCATATAAGTATAGTAAGAAATATATTGGAAGTAAGACACGAACCCTGTGGCAGGGCGGAAGCACCTTGATAGCTTCGCTTGGTTGCGCTATTAATTTGTATATTTGGTTAAACCCTTTGTTTTACCGTTTTTCTGCAGTGTGCATCTGCACTTAAACTGCAGCTTTTCCAACTCTGGGTCTACATCCTGCCATTAACCAGCTTTACGCCACAACACAGCCCTTTCACACCATCCTTCAAGTTTTTTAAGGCCAAAGCTATACTAAAAAGCTCAACTCTTGTTCATGTTCATAATAAAAATGCTCTTGACACTTCTGATTTTCAAAGAGTAGCCTTGTCTGTAGATCAGAGCATTCCAGAGTTTTGAGGCCCTCAAATGTCTCCTCATTCATTTTACACTTGTGGACATTTTAGTTTTCTCCATATGCATCTTTTCAGGAAAATGAAAAGAAAGCATACGTCAACAAATCCTGTCATTTTGTTCTGATGCGTCTCATTCCACAGTCAACATTAGCAGCGTTTCATTTTGGCATGGATGGAGTTTTAGTTGAAATTGATTTAAACACTTAATTGCTTGTTTTATTCTATGGACTTTTAAACCATTAATACAGACTGACACAAACAAGAAACAGAATGACCTATTTTGATAGGGAACATCTTTTCAGCTAATGGAGTCTTTGAAATCAATATAGAGTGTAGAGGCAGAGTATGACTTGTTAAAAACCTCGGACGGACACACATCTTTTTAAACTAATTGCAAAATTCTTTACTTCCACACAAGAAATTGATCTGCAATTTCACACAGTATTCAGTATTCAAGCAGAAGAAATGCAATTTTTAAAAGGTAAATAAATTAATCCAATACCAAAATACTGGTTTTAACAAACATTTAGCAGCAGGATACTATACCCTTGTGGCAGGCTGGTGAGTGGATAAAGACCCAGAGACAGTCTGCAGTTCAAAAAAATACTAATTTTATTATAAATAACACAAAATAAAAGTGCACAAGGGCAAAATAAAGATATTTAAACACAAAAAGAAAGACAAAAAAAGCAAAATGTACAAAATAAAGATTTCTAGGCTGGGCAATGCCTTCACTGGTTTTAGCAAAATTCAAAATAAATCACACACAAACACCAACCTGCTTCCTCAGCTCCCTAAATGAGAAGCAGAGGCCTCCTTTTATGTCAGGTGGCTGGGCGCTGATTGATCCTTAATTAAGTTAATCATTTAATCAACTAATCAACCCCAGCCACCTGAACATAATAAACCCAGGCAGGCAGGGGAAATTAACCCCATCCCTGCCAATTTATGTATTATAAACATTTAACATAAATACTTACAGTGTGTACATGCAGACTGAAAACATTAAATAAACTGCATTTGTGAGTCAATTGACAGCTTTTAGTCATGGTCCTTCAAAACTAAAAGCAGACCTTTATTTTCGGTATCTATCCTTAGAAAACCTTAGAGAACAAAATGTGTTTTGCTTTTGGTTTTCCCCCCAATAAAAATGTACGCTTAAGAAGATTTCCACCATGAATAACAAAGAGCAGCAGTGTTCTGGGTGTAGAAGTGTCTGTTAGAAGAGGACATGCTGACAAAAAAGTTACCTTGATTGATGGTCCAGTCCCATGCAATTTAAAAGACAGTTTAGAGTAATAAACAGAAATTTTCAAAATTAAAGAAATGCATAAGACAAGCCAATTTCCTTTTAATCATCCCAATCTCAATCACCAACAGTCAATTTCCTCAAGTGCTCAAACACGTGGGACTAATTGAGTGCAACTTTAAAATATGCCCCACTGGAAAACATTTTATATAACTACAAGAGGGCCAACATTTAAAGCAAATAAAGCAAAATACAATTACAATTCTCTTACCAGACTGTGGTAACAAAATGAAAACCCCCTATTCTGCAATTTCATCTCAGTTTACGGTTTGGATCCACAAATTGACGTCAAAGTATTCAGTCCTGCAGACAAACTCTAGATGAAAGCAGAACCTAAAGCAGAAACATAACAACTAATAAAAAAGGAAGAAAATTCCATTATCCCTAAAGTAAATTAACAGCAGTATTTTTACTTGATGGCGCCATGTTGTTGGTTTAGACAATTCTTGGGCTTGCATGAATTTGAATGTTGATTTGGCAGTGTTTCTTTAAAAAAGAAATACTTTTTTTGTGATTAACATTTTATTGAAATGTTTTTATTATTTATTTATTTATTTTTTACTCTCATTAGACACATTTTTTTCTAAGCAGAAACAGATTACTTGTTGAAAAATTGAAACTGACATATTAAAGTTCCAAATTAGAACCAAAGCCTCAACTGCTAATGATTTGTCCTGTCTTCATAAATTGATTGTGACTCCTAAGAAACATAAATTAAGATTTTGCTACAGGTGTTGGACTTTGTCTATATTTACTTCGCTCTCTCCCAGCCAAGAAAAGCAACGAAAGAGCAACCCACATCCAGAAGGCAGTAACTTTCATTTTTAGCAGTCCCATAGATTTCCTTCATCTTTTTGGTAATAAGTAAGGTCTGTGTAGCCCAGTTAATTCATAATCAGTCTGAAAAACATCCTTAATGTCACTAGTCCAAGGAATTCAATAACAAACTAATAGAACAATAGACTGTATGCTTAAGTATCTTAATATGATTAAATTAGCATCCAAGAATTAAATATCAAACTTAGAAGCAAAAACCTTTTTCATCATTAGATTAGCTGTTATAGTATTATAATTTCTGATTTATTACTTAAGCCAACTCTATGTACAGTGTCAGAGGAAGTCTGCAACTGCCTGAAAAGCTAACACACATGTAGCACAACAATAAAAAGAAAACAAATATGAAAACATATTTTATTACTAATAGTTATTGTCTTTGTTTAAATCTAAGTATACCCCCTCAATTCTCTGGTGGTTTGACTGGCCACATTATGAGTTTTTCCGCTAGCCTAAAACATTCCACACGGCTTTTCATGTGACTAATAAGTGTACTTAATTTAAGAATTCTAGATTGAATTACACTCAGATGAAGTAATTTTCCTCTGGGAACACTTTTTGTTCAAATCCAAAAAGACTCCATATCCTTCCCTAATTATGCACTATCCTTTGTAAGGAATGCCAAATTCTTCAGAATGTTTTTTGTTCCTTCAATTCTGTGAAACAAATGTTGCTAGTAGTACTTTGTCTTGATCTCGATGCATGTGTTGTTCTACGAATAATAATAATAATAATAATAATAATAATAATAATAATAATAATAATAATAATAATAATAATAATAATAATAATAATAATGTCCATCCATTCAGTCATTTCACAAAACAAAAAAGATTATCTTGTATCCACTCTTTCAGAGAGTGCCCCCAATGTAAAACTATTTAGCACTGTAGCAACAACCTCTGACAAGTTTTGAGCCTCATATAGTGTTATAGTCAAACTTGACTTTACCAACAATACCAAATCATTGTAAAACGTAACTGCAATACTGATGGGAAATATAAAACCTCACCAATAGGATGTCCACTAGACTGGCTTATTTCTTCAACAACCCAGTATCAATATTCTGCAACTATGTGGACACAAAATGCTAAATATTATGTAACTAACACTACTAAAGGCATTTCCCCTCATTTGCTTGAACTAGCATGATCTGCAGAAACCATCATTTATTTACTGAGTTAGGAGAGCCTGAATTACTTAGTGTCTGTGGATTTACATTTTGTTTTCCTTTTCCTCATTTTACATTTAGCCATGTCTTCCTTGAGAACTCATGAGAAATATATACTGTATGTGCAAATTTAGGATCCTGACTAGAAGGTTTCTAAGAGTGGTGGCAGGAAATACAAATACAAATAAAAAATGTACTGCCAAACCAAGCTGTCCTTATAAACTGCACTCTTGTTCTGTCAGAAACAAAACATTATTCCCAATGAGCCTCTGCTTTGTCAAATATGTTTGCTTCTCCTCAAATCTCACTGTAAAAGACAACGTGAAATGCATTTATTCCTTCCAGAGAGGGTAAGGCAGGGTTTCCCAATCCTGGTCCTGGGGACCCACTGTGTCTGCTGGTTTTCTTTCCAACTGAGCTCTCAATTACTTAACTAGACCCGTAACTGAAATGATAATTTGCTTAATTAGACCTTTTTAATTGTTTTCAGCTCTTAAACAGTTGCAGAATTCAAGTTACTTATAAAATATTATGGCTAACTTGAACTTTGCAACTGTTAGAGCTGAAAACAACTAAAAAGGTCTAATTAAGCACATAATTCAATGAAGGGTCTAGTTAAGTAATTGAGAGCTCAACTGGAATGAAAAGCAGCAGACACAGTGTGTCCCCAGGACCAGCATTGGGAAACCCTAGGGTAAGGCACATGACTTAAAGTAACTCACAAGCTGGTTATGCAACACGTCTTGGTTAGTAGGCCTTTAAAATAAAAACAGACATGTTGACCAACCAAGGTATTGCGCAAACACATTTTTCTTCTCTGAATCCAAGATGATAGATAGATACACAAAGGTTAAACATTTAAATAACACATTTTACTATTTATTTGTCATGCAACCCTTTAGAGGAGTTTACTTCATAGAAAACAAATGCTTTTATTCAGACCTCAGGGTCCTCTTCCTTCCCACCATCTCCTTTGCAACTATATCTCTCTTCCCGGGGTTAAGGGTCCTTCATCCTCTGGCCTTGGCTGACTGATGTCGGGGCAACTCCTGATAAACTAGATCCTAGACCATCTAGAATCCTAGGCCATCTAGAATGAAGAATGAAGTGAGTAGTTTTTCAAGATTTACGATTATACTGTAAATACTCACTTCTAAATCTTTTGTAGTCATTTTTGTATTATTTTAGTATAAATACATGTTAATTTGGATTCATATGTTGTTTTTTTCTGACTTTATGTGAACGAAAAGACACACATTTGCCCGTTTTCCCATTGGAAATAGTGATATTTTGAAATATCACTGTCCTGGTCACAAAAGCAAAGTCTGTGGGGAATAATAGCCATTTTCTATACTTTTGAGACATAAGCAATTAGGAAATAACACTTACTACCCAGGAACAAAAAATAAATAAAACATTTGTTACACGGTGTGATTGGCCATCTAGACAGAAAGTTTGCTCATAGTAAGTATCACATTTTCCATGGAAATGGTATGCACTATTCAGCATTAAACATGTACATGAAACTACATTGTTTAATTGTTATTATCTATATATTACATACAAAACATTGACTGGGGAGGATATTGTGGTGTGTCTGTCAGCATGTATCATACAGTATCCTATATGATATTCTATAAGTAACTTGAATACTTAAAAGTTCACAGGATCCATACTGTTTTGTTTTTATCTATGTTTTCTCTGTTGGACAGACACTAATTGTCCGATCTGAAATCAACACACCACCCCTTGAGTTGAGAAACATATCTCACTGTAGCTAGGGTACAGTATGCAGTTTATGTACAGCGGTTGTATTCTCCATGTGGAATTAACAGTTTTTTAAGTGAAAGCTTTGTAAATTATCTTTTAACTATTTTGTCTCTGGTGTTCACAAGCAATTAATGAGCAATGTGTTGTCATATTCACAGCAAATGGAATTAGTGGTCTACCCTTTATTCTCCTAGAGGTTGATACTATTAATTGGATGTGTCGAGGGGCATTGAGTAGAATATAAGCTTGAATACCTCTTATGCTCTTGTAGTCTAATTTGTAATGTGCTTAACAATTTCCGGGTCACAAGTTTGAACTCCATCTCCCTCAGTTGGATAATAATCCCTTCATGTTGCATGTCTTGGAGCCAATAGATCACTTGAAGTCTCTATGGCATGTCTGGAGTATTACATTCTTTAAAAAAACACACACATGTATATAAGGGGAGCAGAAGTTCTCTATTCATTTGGATTGTGTGTATTTACAAAAAAAGGAAAGCAACATGCAATGTTCTTAATGCAGAACAATTTGAAAATCTATTTATCAGAAGGACATTTTTAAATGCCTGGGTACTGACCTAAAGACAAATGCTTTTTCATGCATGGCTCATTGAAGGCATGCATTTTGAGGCCTTTTAAACTCCACTTTAATGTTTTTTTCAGCCTATTACCGTTTGTTATTGGGGCTCCTAGCTTCCTATGAGGCACTGAACATGCTGTGTGTTCAGTGAGTTGGTTATTCACTGTGAAGAAATGTTTTAATAGAGCATAAACAATTTAAAAATAGCATGCTACAGAGAGTAAATATATAAAAATCTACTCATCTGTGAAGTCATACCCCACCCGTCACAGGTTGCTTTTAGTGCACATGACATGCTGCCAACTACATATGTTTTGTATGTTTCAGTGAGATATGCCAGTGATTCCTGGGTGTTAGTGAGGCCAACCTGGTGAGATATGTTATTCCACTGGTGATTCGCCACTTTGGTAAACAGAAACAACAAAGAATAAATAATTGTTTAATATTTTTAACATATTGTCAGGAACCTTCTCTTTTTGTTGGTATGCACTACACACCAACAAATATATGGTCCCAATTCTATTTCAGGGTAATGTATGGAGTGTGTTTTTCTACCTGAAGCCATCAGTTGTGGTTATAAGAAGCACTGGAGCTTTGGTGAGCTCCCAAGCAGGGGCCTGTAGTAATATAAAATAAAAGGTGCTGACAGCATAAAGATTCTCATAAAGCAGAGTACACATGGACCATTCAGCAATGGAATTATACTTCCATAGTTTTCAGTGGTAACCAATCTTATTTAACCACCCATTCTTAAAGAAAGCCTTTATTTTCTGAATTTGTTGTTAAAGCTCAGTGCTTTCATCAGCTTTACTGGAAAACAATGTAATATAATCTATTCTCACTGTCACTCTTCACAAGGTATTTAATTCTAATCGTACCACCATTACCACCACTTTTCCCCAATACTTGTTGGAAGGTAGTGTACAGTTCATTCTGGCTCACATACATATCAGAATCTACACAAAGCTGAGACTTGCTTTTGGCATGTGGAATATTTTGATTTGCGGGTAGCTTTTAGTCAGGTGCATTTCAGACTGTCTGTGTATGTCTGGGGGAATTCTGCAAACATGCCTCTGTAAAGAGCATTCAAGAAAGTTCCATCTGTCTCCAGCTATTACAGAGCTTTCCCCTCATCAGTGTCCAAATTAAAGAAGAAAAAGTCAATGTTTTACTTTGCTTGTGTGAAACAGCTAGACACAAAAACAAAATGGAAGTTTTTCTATAAACAGTAGGTAGCAGGGTTCCAAAAAATATAATGTTGCAAGTCCCCATGTGTTGCTACAATTGTTTAAATAACATACCTGTCATTTTTCTTTTCATTGTTAACATCCTGACGACTTTTTACATTTATAACTTTAAACTCTGTTTCAAAGCTGTTTTCAAAATGGCCGCTCTACATTGATAGTGTAAGGATTATTGCCCACATTGTCAAACAGGTAACACAGCAATAGCGATCCATGATGTGGAAGAGAAAAGCCAGAGTACTTGTTGTTATGTATTTTTTTATTTTGTTTTTTAAATCGCTTTTTTTGCTATGATTTAGAGGACGGATCTCAAACCCCAATGCACTAGGGCGGCCATTTTGAAAAGAGCTTTGAAACAAAGTTTAAAGTTATAAGTGTAAGAAGTTGTCAGGATGTTAACGATGTAAAGAAAAAAGTACGTTATTTAAATGCTGTAGTCTATATTTTTCTGTTTTCATTGAACCTAATTGTGTCAGAATTTCTTATTTGACTTGTGTGTCAGTTAAAATAGTTACAACTGGATTACAGTGCATTGAGTTGATTGAATTCCACTTTTTATGACCCCATTGTTGACCCAATATTGTTTGAAAGGTCAAAATGTCTGTCCAGTATTATTTCCTACTTAATATTTATAATACCAAATACATGGCCACATGTTTTTAATTCAGGGCTTTCGCATGTATGGCTATGGCCCAAGGTTTTGCATCATCTAGAATATTAGGATTGAGACATAAAAAATAAAAAAATAACAATAATGTATAAATAATGTAATCAAAGAAACTACAACATGATAGCACAAAAGTCTACCAGAAGCCATAATAGTAGTACAGTATTTCATGTTAGATTTCAAAATGTCATATTTCTTCATTTTTGTCAGATTTTCATTCAGTATATGGAAAACTATGCAATTCAATATGTTAACGTAACATTATTCAGCAGGTTTCGTTCAACTTTATGAAGCAAAATGAGTTAATTCTATAGGATGATGCAACAATTTTGGCAATTCTATACAATTAATGTGTTTAGTCTAGTATGCTGTATATAGTGATCCGAACATGACGCTTCTTGTAATGCCGCTATAAGCATACAGTATGTGTAACTTTCACAAATTGTCTGTAAGTGGTAGTAGTTTGTGAAAAAAGCTATCACAGTGTAACAATAAATTGCTTTCTTTTGATATTTTTTTTTTCCTCAGGTTATCCAAGTTTTCTGATTACCAAAGAATGTATGCTGAAAACTTGTACAAAGCGTCAAACTTTTCTCACTGTCTTTTTTTTAGTCACATCTTAAAACAACCAATTTATTTAGATTTGTGAATTATCATGCTTAATCATCATAGGGCGCAACACCAATTTCTTTCTGATTCACCAGTTGACACATGGTGCAATACGTAATTCAAAGAATTAACCCTTATGCATTACTAAAAAAACAAACAAAAAAAAATCCTTACATGTCACTAGAATTTGCATAGCTTAAGTACATGTATCACGACTCACTTTACCATTGTGCAGTTCAACTTTTTATTTATAATATACTGTACATGATCTCCCTTTAGAAGATCTTGGACATATATGATACAGTTTTAAAAAACTACTGTGTTTTCAGAAATTGGCCATACATATATGCTTTGTTTTCTGAAGAGTCTGTTACTACTGACTCCAAAAGCTAATCCTGAATTACTGCTTAGTATCTGATCTGCCACTTTTCTGAAACCAAGGAAAACATACTTGAAGTTATTGACTGGCAGTGATTGTGATATGAGTTAACAGATTCTTGCTCTGACAAAGATTGAGAATCTTTGATACTTTGACACATGTAACTATGTACTTACATTGCCAAACAACTATCAGAACACTATGGAATTACAGGGTATTTTACAGAATATCTTTCAGTAAAGCAAACAAAGTAATTTGAATGAATGTTCAATAAACTACAGTATAAAGAGAGAGAGAGAGACACATTATTTTTTTTTCCATTGGGTAAACTCCTCCCACGGAATATGTCAATAAAGAGGCTGTGATGCAGATCCATTAAATCATATTTCCTCTGACGCAGGAGTTGACCAGAACTGGGAGCAGCATTTCCTTTGATAGAGTAAACCTCCTGCAGTAGTGAGTTTGACAGCAGGGCTTTGTGGATGCTGAGTCATTCTAGGTGGGATGGCAAAGCAATGACACGTCCATAGTCAGATCTACACAGTGTAGAACAAAAATCAGTGTGAGAATAGATAAGGTTGTGATAAAGGGCATCTGAGCTAATCTCCCTCTCCTGACTGTGAGTCTGTAAGTCCCTGTGTCATGGCTTTATTAATGTATGCCTGCACAGCAATCCAAAAATAAAATTTCGTAATGGGGGGAAATAAAAAAAAGTTTTACAAGTTTGGCAGTGAAACTGTTTTCAGCAAGGGGAATCTGCCATGGATGAGATTTATTGATTGCAATTGCAGATGGTTCAATGAACTGTGATGGGTGCTCAGGACCCAGTTGCTGTGATTGGTTCTCAGGGCCTGAGTGAATATTAAATATGGTGAGAAGCCTCATCCATATGTGCACAAAGGCTACCTGCGTGAGGCTGGCAAAGCATGAACTGTTAATTGCATCCCAGTGCCGCAGCTAGGAGCTATGAGCTCCCTCCCCCAAAAGATGAGGCTGCCAAACCATGAATGATCAACGCACCCCACAGTGGCACAATGCCACCTACCCCCCAGAATATTAAAAAATTAATGAAAATGAGCAGCTGAGACACGGCCCGTCCCCCAGAGCATGACTGTGCTGGGTGAAAGAGCCCTACCTCTCCATCCTGACAATGCACCCCACAGAACTAAATACAAACTGGTAAGGAAAACCCCCCTACTCTCACACACACACACACACTCACACACACACACACACACACACACACACACACACACACACATATATATATATATATATATATATATATATATATATATATATATATATATATATATATATATATATATATATATATTTATTTTTATTTTTTTTTTAGGGGGAAACCTCAGGTAATCCGTGGCTAAGGGCAGCCCTTCCTTCAGGCTCTAAGTGGGCAACTCCTGTTTTGGCTTCCCAACGCTTGACTGAGCAGCCGAAACAAAAGAAGCAACACAGAACCTTTATGCGCTTGCTGATGACGTGTTGGTTAGGGGCGGATTCTCCTGCAGAAAAGCAACCGAGTTTACAATTCTGGTGTTTCTTACAGTGTCTGTAAGAGAAAACAATATGTGTCATGGCTCATGTGCATTGCGAAGTACACAATCGTTTCAGTCAAGCCAGCAAAACCACAACATATTCTATAAAGTGGATCCTACAGCTGTATGTGAGCAAACACTACAGCAGTCTCTCTCTCTCTCTCTCTCTCTCTCTCTCTCTCTCTCTCTCTCTCTCTCTCTCTCTCTCTCTCTCTCTCTCTCTATATATATATATATATATATATATATATATATATATATATATATAAAGGTAGATATTAGGGGTTTTAATCTTGTCATTTTCTATTGATCGAATAATCATCTGATCTACACGATTGATTAATTGATTAATCACACCTTTTTTGCTAGTGATATGAAATTGTGTTGAGAAACAACTACAAATAATACAAAGTATTGACATAATGTTTCATAATGCCAGCTTCCCTTTCAATTTGAAGACAACCACCACAACATTAGGTATGGGATATTCCTGCCCTTCGGGTAGGTATTGCTGAGCTAACTATACCTGAGCTGCCGATAGGCCCCTTCCTGGGATGATGCAGTCTGTCCTGCCTACCGAAGTAATAAAACCGTCACTCACAGGAAGATCCTCCTCTTTTTCCCTCTCAAGACGGTACAGCAAGACCTCTGTGTTGAGCTGAGCATGTTGATAGAAAAGAGCTTCTCAAGTCGATTTGAGTCGGTTGTATTTCGCTTGCATTTGTGCTGAAAGCTGGCTTGCCGCTTTCTTGGAATCAACGACTTAATAAAGGCAAAATCTTTTTTTGCCTTTCTGTCTTTCAGCAGCCTCCCCACTTGCATGATAGGCTGCTTTTTTTGGTCTGTCGTATGTGAGCGACTGCCTGTGCAATCATCCGCAAGTGATTGTCTATTCTTCCTGAGAGTACACAGTTCCACCATGGGGCTAGGCTTTGCCTTATCCCTGCTGCCGAATGACTCCTTCAGCCGTGCTCTCCTCCATGGGTCTAGGCCTTGCAGTATCCCCACTATCGAGTAGACCCTGCTGACCTAGCCCCACCCACCTCAGTAAGTCGAGCCTTGTAAGCAAACAGTGTACTCTCTATCCCTTTCTGTCATGTTTTGTTGTTTGCTTCAACTTGCCCACAGCGGCTTTGGCCCTGTGCCACCCCCCCCCCCTCCCCCCCACCGGTGCACGCTACCAGATATGTTTTGATCTAGCAGTTAAAGTAGGCACATTGCATAGTGCCCCCTCCCCCGGCGCTGCGGTACCCCGGCGCATGTGTGACCGTGATATTTAGGTATTTCGCTGCACGGTGCTCAGTGCCTCAGTGATAGTGCATAATCAGTGCTGCATGGTACACAGTGCACCTAGTGCTCTTGGTACTCAGTGTGCGCGGTGCAGTAACGCACGGTGCTGTATGGTACATGGTGCACATAGTGCACAGTACTCAGTGCGCACGGCGCTTAGGATGCACGGTGCAAGAGGTGTATGCGGTGCACGGTGCACACGTTGCTTAGTACTACACTAGACTGCATGGGCATACTGTGCTGCATGATACGCAGTGCATGGTGCGCAGTGTTTACTACCCTTGCTACAGCGCTAGTGAGTGAGCGCATGACGTTCACACTTAGCCAGTGCTTGAACGCAGTGCAACAGTGTTCAGAGTGCATGCACAACATCAGACTAATGTTGGGAAAATCGAGATTCCATCCCTTCATGACCTGCAATGGCAAACATCCAGCAAGATAGAAAAGCATATGCTCTGCGTGCTGTGCTTGTGCGTTCAACGTTCCACCTTGGCCCTCTATAGGGACGTGGCCTGTAGCATTTGTGAGACATTCCAACCTTGAGTGAATGAGGCTGGTTTGGAAAGTGACTATGACTGGACTGTCAGCGGCTCTGGGAGCCCCAGATGACCTGTCCCAGGATCCCCTGCTAGACATGCCTGATGCGCAGGCCACCAGCAGTCCCTCTCCATCTCCATGGGAGTGCAGGGGGGTGGGAAGGGTTGCCTCAGCTGGCGCAGGAGGACACGATCTCCATAGAGGCCTCTGGAGATGGGGCCTCCTTCTCCCCCGAAATGCAGGTGGATGAGACCCTTGCTGAGGAAGAACCTAACTTTGAGAGTTCCTCAGAGACCAGTGCTCCCCTGTTGTCCAGCTCAGTCTTGGCACTTATTGGACGTGCTGCAGCGGTCCGTTTTCCAGACACAGGCGATGGCTCCTCATCCTCAGAGGTTCCCGGCTTTCTCAGACTTCATAAGGAAGTACGCTCTTCCTGGGATCGCCCAGCCTTGGGTGCTAGTGTACTAAAACAGGCCGCACCGCTTGCCTCCTTAGAAGGCGCAGATAAGCTTAGCGGGGTTCCCCCTGGCAGACTACACCACTACGGCCCTAGTTAAGGCCCTGCCGATGGGTGGTTTGGCTAGAGACCCGGCGTGACCAAACCCTCAATGCAGGGTAATGGAGACGCATCTAAAGCAAGCTTATGCAGCTGAGGCGCAGGCAACTCACCTGGCTAATACAGTGAGTGTGTTTACCGCATACTTGGACGGTGCACTGCGTGAGGCTCCGCTCCCCGAGTTGGTAGTCATGAACTTGCATCTCCTGTCCAGAACACTGCTGCAGATCTCCGGTCTCCAAGGGCAAGCTAACTAGCTTAATCGTGGCTTGTAGACAGCTGTGGCTGACACAAGCCTGATGCGGATATTCCTACGTTGCTTGATGCACCCATATCCCCAGGACATACCTTTGGGCCAGCTGCGGAGGAGATATTACAGAAATCCCTCTGGGAATGCGAGATGTCCCATCAGGTGGCCGTGTTGCTCCCTCCCCATGCCTCCGCATGGGGCAGGTCGAGCCGCTGGTGAGCTCCTCAGTCACAGTCACCAGAATAGTTCCAGTCCCCACGGATCGCCAGGGGAACCCAGGATGTGACCAGTCCACACACCAGCGTCACAGGAGGCGTTTTCAGCGCCAGAGCCCTAAACACTCACCCCAAACTGCCCGTCCACAGCCTCAGCAGCCCGAGCAGGGCTCCTGAAGGCTGGTGGACTCAGACCCCCTTTTCATCACAACAGCTGCAGTACTGGAGCACTTGTACCTCAGACTCCTGGGTGCTCACCACTATGCAAAATGTCTATGCACTTCAGTTCCGCTTGGGACCTCCTCCCTTTTGAGGCATCAAGAATACTTTCATGACAGACCCTCTACAAGCCTCAGTACTTCAGAAAAAAAGTGGCTGCCTTGCTGTGCAAGTGAGCCATTCGTCTCATAGACCCCACCTCCCACGGAGAGGGGTACTACACGAGGTATTTTCTGGTACCCAAAAAAGACGACAGCTTCCCATCTTAGACCTGAGGCTCCTCAATGGAGAAAAAAAAGAAAGGAGGTTCCAAATGCTGACGCACCGTCACATCCTCCAGTCCATCCGTCCGGGTGACTGGTTCACCAATGTGGACTTAAAGGACACGTACTTTCATGTTCCCATTTGTCCAGAGCACAGAAAGTATCTCCGCTACTTTTTTCAAGGAAGCGTGCACGAGTTTGCTGTGCTGCCATTTGGCCTCTCCCTAGCTCTGCGTACGTTTTCAAAGTGCATGGACGCTATCCTGGCTCCCCTGCAGCTGCAGGGGATCAGAATAATAAACTATATCAATGACTGGTTGATCTGTTCCCAGTCATGAGAGGGAGCACTGGCCCACACGGTGGTTGTGACAGAGCAACAGGTCAGGCTGGGCCTCACCATAAACGATGCAAACAGTCGGCTTACACCAGTGCAATGCACTAAGTACCTGGGGCTCCGGCTGGACTCCACTATGATGCGCACATACCTGTCAGACGACAGAGTTGCAGCTATCCAGGGTTGGCTCTCCCTGTTTCAACAGGGAGCGCAGGTCACCCTCAGATTGTGGCTATCATCGCTAAGCTGATCAGTGAGCTGCAGGCGCTGTCTGTGCACAGCACCTGCATGCGTATTTGGGAGGGTGGCAGCAGGGTGTCTCTGCGCACCAACCCTGTTTTCCTCCCCAAGGTGATTACAGCCTTCCACATTAATCAGTCTGTGGAACTGGAGTCCTTCCATCCACCGCCATTTGCTTCAATTGAGGATGAGAGATTGAATTTCCTCTGTCCAGTGCAGGCATTGAGATGCTATGTGCATAGGACAAGAGCTCTGCGTCAATCTGACCAGCTCTTCTTCTGTCACGGAACACAGACCCTAGGACAGCCCCTCACTAAGCAGGGTCTGTTACACTGGATTGTGGACACAGTCTCAACTGCATATAATGGTGCTGGCTTGCCCCCTCCTGGTAGGGTAGCGTAGGAACACTCCACTAGAGGGTTGGCTACATCTTGGGTCCTTTTCAAAGGTGCCTTGATGTCTGATATTTGTACTGCGGCTACCTGGGCTATGCTGCATACTTTCTCCAGGTTCTACCGTATTAATGTGGTAGACCCTGCCATGCCTTCTGTAGGCACAAGGGTTCTTGAGGATGTAAGTTAACATCGCTAACCTCTGGGTTAGACAGTGTTGTGCGTCCCTCATATGCTGCTGTTCCTTCTCCCTCATGACTGCTCTGGTATACATTATCCCATACCTAATGTCGTGGTGGTCATCTTTGAATTGAAAGGGAACGTTAGGTTACTTACCGTAACCC
Source organism: Polyodon spathula (assembly GCF_017654505.1). Lineage (NCBI taxonomy): Eukaryota > Metazoa > Chordata > Actinopteri > Acipenseriformes > Polyodontidae > Polyodon > Polyodon spathula. The sequence goes on along the minus strand of NC_054535.1, from coordinate 91,300,939 downwards.
TGGTTCCCTTAAAGAGAAGACAAACACCAACCGCTTCAGTCGCTTCGGTGGCTCTCATGGGTTCGATGGAAAAAGAGAAATGGCTTCCTTCAGATGGGAGTTTTATTCCCTCTGTGGGCAGGACCAAGTGCATCATCCCAGGAAGGGGCCTATCGGCAACTCTGGTATAGAAAGCTCAGCAATACCTATCCGAAGGGCAGGAATATCCCATAACTAATGTTGTGGTGGTCGTCTTCTCTTTCAGGGAAACAGGGTCATGGTAAATAACCTAAAGTAATGTTTAATAAACATATATTTACTTATATGTTATTTGACAGTTTGAAAATATTTGCTTACTTCTAATTGGAAGTTACAGGTAGCTAAAGTGAGTCATTTAAAACATGAACTTAGTTCTGAATTGCTGTTTGTGGTGTTTTATAGGTTGGGAGGGTTAACACCTGGCTCTTTTTAATTTTAATGTTTCATTGGAAGGAGTGGGAGAAAACTACACATGGATGGTTTTCTTTTTCTTTTTAATCAATGGTGCTGAGGATGGGTTAAAATGTGTACATAGATTTACAAAACAAAAAAGGGAGAAAAAGGGTGAAGATGTGTGAAGATTGTTTGGAATGTCAAGATGTGTCTGTTTATTTGATTCACCACGTTTTTAACAATTGATTAATTGCATTTTTTTTTTTTTGATGGACATAAAAAAGTAACAATTAAAAGTTAAAAAAATAAACGTGTCCAGCATCACAAATGTCTTTAGATTTATTCACCTTAAGTTTTAACACTCCTATCTAAAAACTATCTAAAAAGAAAAAAAATATTGTATTCAGAATAAGGCAAGAAATTAAAAAAACTCCCCACTTCTAGAAAGATTATTCTTTAACTTTAACTCTACCATCTGATTTCTGAACTATTTTTTATTTTTTATGATGCGAACATATGGTTCTAATTCCACCAATAAACGAAACAGTGCTCAAACATAACATATAATAAATAATTTGAAATAATATAAATAGAAATCTCAATTAATGTAAAAATGTGCACATTAGAAAAAAAAAAGAAAAAAGAAACAAGAACACAATACATCAATTGAGGAATTCAGAGGCATTCTAATTTAATCAGATAACTCACTTCATATAGTGTAGAAAATGGTAGGAACCTTGTCCTGAACAGCAGTGTACCAATTTATATGAAAACTTCAGTGTCTGACCAGTCCAAACCTTTGTTCCAACTATATTACTACAGTAAGACAGCTGAGAAACTTACCAGGTCCTAAAGTATTCAATCATTTACGCATACATATTAAACCTGGAGTGGAGTAGCTATGGCTGCAACATTAATGAAGCATTGATTTAATTTGGGCCTTGGTCAGAGATGGGTAAACTTGGCCCTTCCAGCCTCATCCTAACCCTGTTCTAAATGATTAAATTGTGCCAATGAAACTTCCATTCAATTCCTAAAGCAGCTATTTGTTTAATTTAAACATGTAACTGAATAGCCCTTCAGGACTGGAATTGGGTACCCCTACTCAAGGTGAAGTGCTTAAGCATGTTTTTCAAAGAACCTGCAATTGAATACATTTATCCCACATATCTTTGTTGCTAGCCCATGCATATGTAAATAAATAAAAATAAAAAAAATGAAAATGAATCACTAAATTCATAATCTCATGAATACAAATGTCATTAGTTGCAAAATACATTTTATTGACATTAGCTAAGTATTTAGCAAAGCGGTGGTTCAGACAGGGAAATTACTTTTAAAATCGTGAACATTAAACATGCTAGGCGCCTCCATTACCAGAACATTTGTCAGTAAAATGGCAAGCATCTAATTTGTCATTCGATAACCAATACCTCAATCCATTCGTTCCTGTCGTATGTCAAAGCCTCTTTCTCCCCAGCCTCCACCTGTTTTTCGGCTTTTTTTTTTTTTGGGGGGGGGGGGGGATTCCTGCTCCCCTGTCCATGGCTTCCCTATAGTCCGCCTTTCCTCTATCAGCAAACTAAATTATGGGCAGGGGTACCTCGAAGGGTGAAGCGAAAGGCCAAAGATGTAATGAAAATATTTATAACGCTGTATTTGTTGTCTTAATAAATATTGTCCTTTCTATCACATGTGTTTTCCTGACTGTAACTGTACATTAATTCTGACTTGTTATCATTATTCTTAAAAAGCAGAAGCTGTTAAAAAATGACCATTTTAGTTGATGGAAACACATTTATGTAAATTGTCAGAATGCCAGTAAATTAGAAATATAACATCAAAAGGAGCTCTGCCATCATGGATTTCATGAGCTGCGTTTTCTGTCTGTGCAATATGATCGTCTTATGGTTATCCTACAACATGTCATAAACACATTAACACTCAGATAATCTCCAGCAGTGTTGACCTCAGTTTACCCAATTAGCCTATCATAATAGAAGGCTTGTTGTGATGGGTGGATGACGGTGTAATACCTTGTTTGAATTCAATGATCATTTATATAACTGGGCTGGCTCCTGTAAAGGAGAAATTATTTAGATTATGCAGTTAAATAATCACACACTTGATCATGCAGATCACTGAAAGTGTACGTGAAGTACCTGATTACTCACGTTTGCTTTTTAACTTGAGTGCCAGAGCTTTTGTGGGTGATTACTGTTTTTTTTTTTTTCTTTACACCTTCCTGGCTCTGAATGAACACTGTTAAGACTTTATAAACAGTCACACATCTGAGTCACTTGCTAAATGGTTCTTTTGCTGCCATGCAAAAGCTGTACAGGCCTGTACTGAAACCACTTAAACGTCTAGTTAGCAGCACTGAGTTTGGATAATCACAGCTATCATTCTCCTAATTATCAATCAAGGTGACCACTAAAATCAATCCAAGAGTAGCATCCCAAAATGCAAAACAAATGTCCCTTCTAACACCATGGTAACAGAAACAATACTTGGAGCAGACATGCGACTTTATTAATTCAACCAAAAAGTACTGTGCTTGCCATCTATGTATTTTTATTATTTAGTTCGGTACCTAAAACATTTTTCAACAAAAGGCATTGTTATCAGTGATTGACAAAGAAGCATCATTAAAAAATATAGTGTAGTGTTTTCATTTATTTATTTTTTTATTTCAAAATGCGATCAGTATCAAATGACGCTCCAGTTGATTTTTTCCTATCTGATAGTGTTTTTGATATTGGAAAGTATGTGAGAAACAAAATTGACTAGTTGTAAACCTTCCAAACACCAAATTACTCTGTACTCTAAACCTAATTGCTGTAAACAGCACTGGAGGTGCACAGTATGGGTCACATATACTAAGAATTTGACATTTCTCGTTGCATCTTATTAACTCCTTATTTTGGAGGTGACAAGTGTGTTCGTTATTAGTGTGTTGTGTGGCATCTATGTAATTTGTGTTTGCCACCATTGCTGTTTTGCCTGCCAGTATGGCGCTGTGGTCACATGACTGCAACCCCTCAATAGGCTTCAATTTTTTTTTCACTCTGTTTGCATTTACTCTTATGTGTTTATTACTCACACCATTCTCATCCTTGACCTAATTGAATATGTATGTTAATTTTGGTGCATTTGAATAAATGACCAACCAAATGCAATCAGAATGTGTTCCAAACATACCAAAATAAAAAAAAAAACAAAAAAAAAACTCACCTGCTAAACAAATGCCACCAGTAGATTTGAGTTTTTTTCATTTACAGCCACTGGTGACAAGCCATGTATTATATCATACAAAGTGCTTGTCCTTTCTCTTCTTATAGAATGCTGATAGCTTAGCATTTAGCGGAAAAATCACTACCATTAAGCATAGACCAGTTTTATACAAGTATTCTCTGTACAACTGAAACCCCTTTTTTCTTTATAAAAACAATACAGAATAGCAAGTGAGAAACACAGCATTTTCCCAGTCTGTGAAACTAAATGGTCCTAAAAATCAATATCATTTTTGCCATGCACTTAACTAAAAACCTCCTATACTGTACATAAATTCTATTGTTTTTAATGTATTGATTTTGCTAGTGCTGCTGTGGAAGGGCCATGGTTACTGGGTAGCGGAAGCCCTCAGGGAGGGTTGCACTTAGAATAGGTGAATGTAAACAAGCATACACTTTTTTGAAGGTGGAAAAAATGAATAATGAAATTGAATCCTATTTTTATCGAGCGAAAACATTTAAACACAATGAACATGTTTCTTTATGTTTTAATTAGGAAACTGCTCTGTTGTACACATTCATTACAATATTAGCAAACCTCTTCATCATTCCAGGTTTATTGCATTAGGATATGTGTTAGAGCTGATTAATCATGACTGGACTCACCATGGGTGCAGTTTAACTACAACAGAAGAGAGTAGGTACTTCTGAGAGGGGGAAAGGGCTCCTGACATAAGGGATGCATTTCAACCACTAGACCTGCTTGTATTTCGGCTTAAAAAAACTTCCCCTTGCTCTGGGGTTTGGTTAAAACAATCTCCAGTCTCCAGTATATCTGTCTGTGGCAGAGCAAAGCTCTGCCCTTTAAATTGGCAGGGATGGGGTTAACTTCCCCTACCTGCCTGGGTTTATTATGTTCAGGTGGCTGGGGTTGATTAGTTGATTAGGTTGATTAACGATCAATCAGTGCCCAGCCACCTGATATAAAAGGAGGCCTCTGCTTCTCATTTGGAGAGAGGGAGCTGAGGAAGCAGGTTGGGTTTTTTTGGTTGTTTGGAAAGTTTGAATCCAGTGAAGGCATTGCCCAGCCTGGAAATTGTTATTTTTGTAAATTTTGCTTTTTGTCTTTCTTTGTGTTTAAATTGTTTTGTTTTGGCCCTTGTTCCCTTTCATTTGTGTGTTTATTTATAATAAAATAGTTATTTTTTTGAACGGCAGTCTGTCTCTGGGCCTCTTTCCACTCGCCAGCCTGCCACACTGTCAGATTCCCAGGTTCCCTTCAAAATTGTAATTATCGATGGAACTATTATATGATATATCACACACAAAATGGCCTCCTGTGCTTATACTTTACGATGGGAGGAATTAATTTGCTATAGGGAAGACATCGATATAGATATGTCTATTATTGTTTTACTGCAGGTGTAATCTAATTCACAGCAATAAGCGACTGACAGAGATGGAATCATGATGTAACGACATTGTGGACACAAGGATAGATTTTATTTAATAACTTCTTTAATGAGTTCTGAATGTAATATTTTGCAGGTATCAAATAGAAAGGGGTTGAAGACAATTTCAAATAAAAGCTGACCATGTAAAGACAGCTCCACGAAAGGACCTAAAAAAGAAAGACCTTCTGATGTGCTGCAAGACAAAGCAGCTGAAATAACCTTAGGAAAATGGCACGGTAACAGCCAGGTCACTGCTACAACCAAGAAGGCTGTGCCTCTGTCTTCTTTTATCAGCGAGTACAATAAGAGATTAGGTGGACTTGACCTCTGTGATCAGAATCATGGAAAGAACTGTGTGAAGATCCACAGTAAGAAATGGTACTGGTCAATTGTCCTATTCCAAGAGCAAGAGCTGTTTGTCCCAGAAGAATCCACAAAATAGATATTTTTCAGTCTATTTGATTTTCATATTTTAAACATATTCACATATTCAGAAAAGGGGATCATAAAAGGTACAGGTAAAGAACTACAGCATATTTTTGACGCCAGAAAGGACTGTCATATGATATATCATATATTAAAATGGTAGGTTATTGTTATTCATTATTTGATAATTCACATATTTGGTTAAGTCCAGCCACAGTAAATTGACAATACTGTAGCGTGCACGGGTGGGAAGGCAGCAGCAGAGCTGGTACGCTCCTTACAAAGGAGCCGGCTCTTTTGTACAGCAGTATTGGCGCTATGCTTTAGTTCGAAAAGTCCCGGGTTCATGCCCGACCTTTGCCTGTGTGTGGATTGTCTCGCCCTGTGTGATGCGCCTGCCAGCGGGAACCGTGAACGCTACAGTATTTTACAGGCTGTAATGTGCTGGATGGCAAAGGAAAGACCTGCAATTGTCCACTTGAGCTCATGAGGTGTCTGTGCAGTAGTGACCCATGTAGCACAATGAGGAGAAACAGTCAGTGATGGTTTAGAGCACCAGAGTCAATACAACGCTCCATATGGAATACCCAATGACTCACCCTACACACCACGAAGTCATGCCTTTACCAAGTGAGTTAATCAGAGTTCCGATTAACGATGGATTACTGTATCACCAGATGTTTTACATTGAAAATTAATGTATGCAAAAACAACAGTTTCTTTCAATACTACATATTTGAGAGTTATATAGTGAATGAAGGTGTATGACAAGTAAGATTCATGAAATTATATTTTTAGCAACAACCACTTTAAGTAACTTCATTCATGAACTGTTATGTAGTTAAACATTACCTACTTATGTACACTTACTAATGCCAATGATCAAAATGAAACAATAATAATTGTGATAACAACTTTATAAAGGCATGTCATGAAATGTGGTTTCACGCTATCTGAGAATTATAGTGACTGTTTTGTTTTTGTATAGGAAGTGCAATGCTGAATTCCCAGTTCAGTCTATTTCACCTCTGGTATTTGAACAGCCTGATTGCTCTGTCATTCCTTTTGAAAAAAAAAAAGATTAGCAAAACAAACAAAATCAAATATCACTTCTGTGCCTGTGTGGAAAAAAAAAAATCAATAGCAAGCATTCAGGAAAATGTGTGGCTGTGTGTTTGCACAATTAATATTTAACAAAAGAACAAAGGACACTGACATTACCACCGTCAGTATACTGTATTCAACTGACAGCGCGCATTAAATAGATGAAAGGAATAGGCCAATAAAAAAGCATTCGATAAAAACAAAAACGTTTGGATTACAACAAGCATGTCCTGATGGTTCTATTGGCATAGCTCACAGTTCATTGGTCTCTGAATCAGAAGACCCAAGGTTCATTCCTCCATCTAATCCTGTACTGTATAGTCAGTGTGCAAGATATTGGTATACCCTACTCCCCTAATATCTGGCTTACATTTGACTGCCACAAGCTTTAGTCAAGATACAGTATGGATACCAGCGATTCAAATTTAAATAACTATGTTGAGATTCAGAGGTGTAGCCTCTTTATTAGAAAAAAAAAAAAAAAACTTGTCGGATTATGAATGTCTTTGCATTGAGAAGCTTGCCATGCCATTTAGTTTGGGGGTTTATGGCTGGAGGTTCAGTTCCCCTGGCGTCACCTGCAGCTGCGAGAAGAACGACTTGCTACACCCCTTGCTCTTCTGTATTTTCTTGCTCTTGCTGTTGTTCTTGTAAAAAAAGATGCCATTAACACCCCTTAAGTTATTTAGTAGGTTTCTGAAATCACTGTTCATTATAATAGGAGATAGGTATCTCTTGCACTGTCAAGGTGACATTATTTGTGTTGAGAAATCTTAACCCCTCCATCATTTTTTAATTTTTTTTTATCTTGCTGACGCAGCTCTGCTCTCAGTGCAGGGAGCTGCTTGAGCTACTCTGTGACAGCATGCAGCTTGCTAAAGAAGAGCGTTCATCTAGCTGCATGAACCTGTGTGAGTAAAATGCTACCATGTTGTTTGTGCAACCATTGTAGTTTAGTTCATAACTAAGTTTGCACACTTTAATTGCACTTTCATACCTCTGAAATATCATCCACCTGAAGAATGATAATGAGGTTGTCTCCAATATTCTATTGTATGCATAACCCATTGTTTTATCAGCCCTCAAGGGGTAATTATTTGAATTAAGCTTTGCACTCAAATATGAAGCTCAGTATGATTGTATTTTGTGTGAAAGGCTGCATTATACCAGAATATGAATTAAATAAAATGGCACCCCAGGCAAATAAAAATAATTATATAACTCCCGAGCATCCAACCATACCATTATTCTTACTGCAAGCTTTATTTATTGTTTTAAAAAGAGTTTTTTTTTACCTATGACATAATTTACCAAAAGTTGTCCCCTGAAGAAACTGTTTTCCTCAGAGAAGAGCACATTCTGTGCAGAGTCAAGTGATGAGCAAAGACACAACCATTGAGCACCAAGGTTCTTTCAAAAGAACTCCAGGACAAAGTTGTTGAAAGACACAGATCAGGGGATGGGTATAAAAAAAAAAATATCAAAGGCCTTGAATATCCCTTGGAGCACTGTCAAGACAATTATTAAGAAGTGGAAGGTGTGTGGCACCACAAACACCCTGCTTAGATCAGGCCGTCCCTCCAAACTGGATGACCAAGCAAGAAGGAGACTGATCATAGAGGCTACCAAAAGGCCAAAGGCAACTTTGCAAGAGCTACAGGCTTTTATGGCCAAGACTGGTCAAAGTATGCATGTGGCAACAATATGCCAAGCACTCCACAAATCTGGTCTGAATGGTAAGGTGGCAAAAAGGAAGCCATTACTCAAGAAAGCCCACTATGAATCCCATTTGAAGTATGTAAAGAAACACTCAGGAGATTCTGCAGCCATGTGGCAAAAAGCTTTGTGGTCTGACAAAACTAAAATTGAACTTTTTGGAAAACCTAAATGCAAAGCGTTATGTTTGGAGCAAACCCAACACAGCGAATCACCAAAAGAACACCATCCCTACTGTGAAGCATGGTGGTGGCAGCATCATGTTATGGGGATGTTTCTAATCGGCAGAGACTGGGGCACTTGTCAGGATAGAAGGGAAAATAAATGGAGTAAAGTACAAAGAAGTCCTTGAGGAAAACCTGCTGCCCTCTGCAAGAAAACTGAAACTGGGGCGGAGGTTCACCTTTCAGCATGACAACAAGCCAAAGCACACAGCCAAAGCTACACTGGACTGGCTAAGGAACAAAAAGGTAAATGTCCTTGAGTGGCCCAGTCAGAGCCCCGACCTAAATCCAATCAAAAAAATTTGTGGCATGACTTGAAGATTGCTGTCCATCAATGCTCCCTAAGGAACTTGACAGAGCTTGAACAGTTTTGTAAAGAAGAACGGTCAAATATTGCCAAATCTAGGTTTGTAAAGTTGGTAGAGACCTATCCCAACAGACCAATCACAGCTGTAATTGCTGCCAAAGATGCTTCCACTAAGTATTAACTCAGGGGGGTGGAGACTTATCCAATTATGATCTTTCAGTTTTGTATTTTTAATATTTTTTCTCAATAAAAAACTTTTTTCCTCTTAACAGTGTGGAATATGGTGTGTAGATAAGTGGAAAAAAATCTTAATTTAAATGCATGAAACTCTGAGGCACTGACATAACAAAATGTGAAAAAAGTTCAAGGAGGTGTAGACTTTCTATATATATATATATATATATATATATATATATATATATATATATATATACACACACACACACACACACACACACACAAGCGATGCTCGACTTAGTAGGCACGGCCCTTACGACTCTTTTGCATTATTACCCTACTTCGACATAATATCGATAAGGCATTTACGACATGGCGAGACCCGAGCCATGTGTCATGTGTGTATGCTCGGTGTCCGAACCGCAGTACCTGTCGTGGTTGCTCTGACTCAGTCTAGTGTTTTTTTAAAATTTTTTATGCATGTAACTGTTTTTTTTTTTTAGAATGTATTTGCCCTTAACAATGTCTGATAAGAGCAATGGACTCAAAACGAAGCCTAAGCTGTGAACTCTGCCACATGATGAGGGGCTTAACTTCAGGCGATCGCAGTTCCGACTAGGAGTACCGCACACACACACTGAATACGTCATTGGAAAGCCCCTAGTCGTACTTTTAAATAAACACAGGTACCTGAGTAATATGTGCGTAACCACCTGGCTGAGTGTAAAGAGTTAAATAAATATTTGCATGAGTACAATATAACGGGTCATTTTTGTAAAGATATATTATCTGGCCAAAGAGTCAGGAACGTAACCGTGATTTAGAACATTGTTCCTATGGGAAAATGTGCTTCGACTTACGACGCTTCAACTTACAAGGAACCAACTGTGTCCTAAGTGAGAGGACTGCCTGTATATATATATATATATATATATATATATATATATATATATATATATATATATATATATATATATATTATATACACAGTGAATCTTAATATCAACATCTAACAAATATTTACGCTTACCATTCTTGGAGAAAAAAAGACAGAGGTGAACAGTAGAATGCTTTGATTAAATATGCTGTAAACCTGGATGGGACATAATTAGGGAAGTAAAATTGAAACGCGTCTGTAATATCATTCTAAAATCTTACAGTGATTGTGAACACCCGTTTTAATTATTAGCTTATCTCCTCCTTAATTACTATAAAATGACACCCACTTAGAAGGTTGTTGTTTCTTCAGCAATAACAGTGTGACAATCATAGTGTGCTACCTCTATTTTCATTGTAACAGATGTCAAAGAGATAGATCTAGAGGGAAACAGACAGTAAATCCTGAGTAGAATACCTCCTGACTATCTGAGGTGAATTTTCTTACATTCTTATAGCTCCAGTAGTTCACTAAGGTACAAGGGGGAGGCCTTGAAGATTTTTACAGATTAAAACAATATTTTTTAATTCAATACAGAACTAAATAGAAAGCAAATTGTATAGTATCCATGTTAAGAAGCCATGTAAGAAGTCTAGCTGCCCAAGTTTGAACTTGCAGAAATTAAACCAAGATGACACCAGAGCAAATGACCAAAAATGATTCGTTTATTCTCATGAATAAAAGCTTCAGTACTGTTGGTTTTATCTGCCTCGTTAAAAGCAAACACAGACACTCGAAACACAGCATTTTGTATTCCTGATGCGTTTATGTGACTAATTTAGTGCGTACTACAGTGGGTGAAATACATGCCTTATGTAATTAACTTTAGCTCACTTCCACCTATGTAACTTGTGTCATTAGCTCATAGGCTAACCAATTAACTGATATGACTGGAAATCGGTACCAATTAAAAAAAAGACACAGAAAGACATTTATTTTGTAAGAATAAAATAAAACCTACAATACAAAGTGCAGTGGCACACGTTAGATGCTCAAGTAGAAGTGGCTTTTATTAGGAACCCAACTGACATCCACTTGTCAGGGTCAACGGTTCACTCTTATTAACAGAGCTTCATCTTTTTAATGGGTGCAGAGAGGGTGGCTAGAGTCTGCACAGTATAATCCTGATGGGATATCTGGCATGCCCTGAAGAATCTTCCATCCCTCTCTAAAGCATGAGGCACCTTAAGCGAGACTGCACTAACAGAGCTCACTGTAGTTTTTTTTTTTTCACGTAGGATAAATAGGGGAATACGGGTTCAACTCCTTAGCCACTGATGTGAAAATTTTTTCAACTCATAGTTGTTCAGCGGAAGAACTGAAAACACAATACAACATTAGATTATGTGTTGTTTTTCTGGCTTGTTATGATGTGTTTATGACATTTTGTTTCTGCCAACTTTTTTCAGTCATGTTTTAGTTACGCATGTTTGTGTTCTATACTATATATAAAGAGCTGTCCCAACAACGCAGCTAATCCTCTTTGTTAAGCATCACTTTCAAGAATTTATTTGTCACTTTAAAAAAAGGATGCATTTATGAAGGCCTGCCTATCATTTGCAGGTGATTTTCTTGATTATCTGGTCTAGATTCTCAAATAATTTACTCCAGTTTGTCATTTGCATGTTTTTTTTTTTTTTTTCGGATAGTAGAAATACACCCACTAAGGTTACCATCCCAGAAATAAACAACTAAGACATTTGATTTTGGGGCTTGATCTTTTTTTTTTTTTACAAATGCAAATGATATTTTTTTTTCTTTCAGTCAAAACATGCTCTAGTGATGATTTGTAGTAAATAGCTTTGAGAATGTAACCCTTTCTTACTCAGAAACAAACTCATCAGGTGTTAGTTCTGTGTGACACACAGGAAATTTAATTTTATTGAATCCCCCCAAGCTTTTACATACAACTCGAGAAAAACTTTTTTTAATTATTTTTTTTATTTTTTATTTAGAAAGCCCTACACCATTCTAAATTATCAAAGTGATCTCTGCAAACACTAATCAAACACATCTTACCAAACTGTTTAAAAGTGAGGTATTATGTTGCATCCACAACTGTAAAATGTTACCAGAAACTTGCTTTTTACATTTGATTTGTTTAACCAGCATTAGAGAGTTGGCATTTTCACAACAGTTAGAGGTGGCTTTCTCAGACTATGCAAAAATATTAATAAAATATGTATTTGATAAACGGCACTCAGATTAGTTGCAATAATTCATATAAGAACATAAGAAAGTTTAGAAAAGAGAGGAGGCCATTCGGCCCATCTTGCTTGTTTGGTTGTTAGTAGCTTATTGATCCCAGAATCTCATCAAGCAGCTTCTTGAAGGATCCCAGGGTGTCAGCTTCAACAATATTACTGGGGAGTTGATTCCAGACCCTCACGATTCTCTGTGTAAAAAAGTGCCTCCTATTTTCTGTTCTGAATGCCCCATTGTCTAATCTCCATTTGTGAGTCCTTGTTTCTTTTTTCAGGTCGATAAAGTCCCTTGGGTCAATAGTGTCAATACCTTTTAGAATTTTGAATGCTTGAATTAGGTTGCCGCGTAGTCGTCTTTGTTCAAGACTGAATAGATTCAATTCTTTTAGCCTGTCTGCATATGACATGCCTTTTAAACCCGGAATAATTCTGGTCGCTCTTCTTTTCACTCTTTCTAGAGCAGCAATATCCTTTTTGTAGCGAGGTGATCAGAACTGAACACATTATTCAAGATGAGGTCTTATTAATGCATTATACAGTTTTAACATCACTTCCATTGATTTAAATTCAACACTTTTCATAATGTATCCGAGCATCTTGTTGGTCTTTTTTATAGCTTCACCACATTGTCTAGATGAAGACATTTCTGAGTCAACAAAAACTCCTAAGTCTTTTTCATAGATTCCTTTTTCAATTACAGTATCTCCCATATGATATTTATAATGCACATTTTTATTGCCTGCATGCAGTACCTTACATTTTTCTCTATTAAATGTCATTTGCCATGTGTCTGCCCAGTTCTGAATCTTGTCTAGATCATTTTGAATGACCTTTGCTGCTGCAACAGTGTTTGCCACTCGTCCTATTTTTGTGTCGTCTGTGAATTTAACAAGTTTGCTTACTATACCAGAATCTAAATCATTAATGTAGATTAGGAATAGCAGAGGACCTAATATTGATTCCTGTTGTACGCCACTGGTTACCACACTCCATTCTGAGGTTTCTCCTCTAATCAGTACTTTCTGTTTTCTACGTGTTAACCACTCCCTAATCCATGTACATGCGTGTATATGTGTGTGTGTGTGTGTGTGTGTGTGTGTGTGTGTGTGTGTGTGTGTGTGTGTGTGTGTGTGTGTATGTGTGTGTGTTAAAAAAGGTAAGAGGACAGTAAAGAAAAAAGCTCCTGAATGCTGCCAGCTAGATTGTGCCAGTTAGTTTTCTAAGGTTTGGCAATGACAGTAGAATGTCTTCCCTGATGTTACTTTCCAGGCTTCCAGTCTGTAACTTGTGTATATCATGTCTGGCATAAAACCACATATGTATATGTTTTTATTATTTGTACAAAATACATTTTGGCTGATAAAGAAAACAGTTGTACGGACCTGTTTTCATTATCTATGGAAATTTTTATTCCTCACAAGTAAATTAGCTAACATAGTGTAACAAATGATGTCTTGGACTGAATTAACTCATTGATAGGGCCAGGGCCATCGTCACAAAACTTTAACTAGTGAGTTACTTGTTATTGAAGTATTTTTTTATGCATTAGAAATGGATTCTAAAACCGTTCCATGAGTGTCAAAATTGATTTTATCCATTAAAAAACATTATCACAAAAACTTTGTGAATTGGACTCACAATATACCAGTGGGGCTAAAAATGCTTAGCAAACAGTAACTCTCCAACTGCCATAGAAAAGTTGCTCTGGTACTGTAAACTTTTTATTTGGTGTAGTTTGAAACCACTCTAATTGTCTAGCTGTAGCCACAAGTTCCAGGTGCAGAAGTTTATCTATAGTGAAGTGTCAAGTGAATAACTAAAACATCCTCAGCAAAAGAGGTGCAGTAATTGTGTTAATACAGCTACACTTGATTCGCACTTTAAGATCAGGTTATTTGCTTTTATAGGGTGTCTGGTTTAAGTATTTTCAAATAATATTTTGCAAACCTAAATACATACGTTGACTGACGACTGAGTAAAAGTTTTGTGAATAGAGCCCATAATTAACCCTTTATATGTCAAAATAATAAAGTAATAGACTTTCTGAATGGTTGGTGCTCTCAGAACACCATGCTATCTGGATTTCTCAACATCTAACACTATTGTATACATTGCCCTTGACTTTTGATCAATTCATATCCCAGATTAGCCAATTATCGATCAATGTTACACTATAATTCAAATGCAATAAATGGAAAAAAACTCCCCAAATTGCTTAGTCTGATGTACTGTATAAAATAGCTTGCTGCTCTGGCAGCTTCTGCATTAAACTAACTTTGCTCCAGATTACATAAACCACAGAAGTACTCAATCACAGAGTTTAAACGATCGCGAAACTTTCCCAAAGCTGGGGAAGAATGGCAGTGTTCCAGTTTACGTAGTGTATAAAGTCAGATAATAAGGACCAGCCAGGATTTTTGGAGGAGAGATGTAAATGCTGGTGCCAAGGGGTGGTCACATTTCTATAAGTCTGACAAAGCCTAAAGTCAGATAAAAGGTATATGTAAATCAGAGTAAATGATTAAAAAAAAGTAAACCATTGCCCATGAGCTGTACAATCATTTTTACTCTGACGTGTGTGCAAAGAGGCTGAACTTTGCTGGGGACTCCAAAGGGGGCATCACATTGGCTCTAACACTTCCGGGGTGGGGGACGGGAAACCGGCAGGGATTCCTTCTCCACATCATGCAACAGAGAGCCCTATTGGCCAGACACTGAGCACATTCTGAGTGGATAAAGCAGGGCTGATCTCTGTTCTCTGGGATTGATAGCCCGCCCACCTCTGCTCTGGAATGCTCAGCGTAAAAGCAATTCTCATTTTAGGCTTGTGAGATCGGAGGACGCTCACACACCGTCAGAAAATAAATATAAATAATAATTGGTCACTCTGGATCAGACATTTCCTTTAACCTGATTGGTCAATACGAGGTCCTTAATCTCTGGTAATGGGCCTGGAATGTTCCAAATATATCTGCATGAAAATATGTAAACACAGTATTCATGTATTTGACCTTTTTTCTGCTTGATAAAAGAAAATCTCTGTTCTAGTACATAACACACCCTCTGAATGCTGTCTGTCAATGTAAACTAAGTCTGCTTCCTCACTGTCCTATACGTTCAATCTAGCATTTTAAATTTAGCATAACAAATAAAGTTTTAAAAAATTCGAGAATAGTGTTTTTTGCCAGCGGCAATAAAGAAACTACAACAGCAAAACCTGGATACAGTCTGATTACTGGTTCAGAACATTTCACATCACGTGACGGGCCTTACCAGATGGTAAAGCCCTCTTCTTCGGGTTCTATTGTTTAATTGTAATATTGCACAGCGTATACTAGAAAGTTGCTTTTTGTCGTTGTTTAAAATTGAAACTTGCTCCATTTCTTTTTTAATTGAAGTGGGGCTGCCCACCTTATTTATCAAGGAGCTTTTGAGCATCACATCATGTTACCAAATCCTGCAAAAAAATCTTAGCAATGGAATATCGTGACAGGAGGCATAGAAAACATGGTTCAGATTGAAAAACTTGTAATTGTCTTCTAGAATCGATGTCTTTCACATAAATCTGATGCGATATAATGTGCACCCCATCAATAAGTATTACAAATGATATACAGTAAAGTTAATTGAAAAACATATCTTACTGAAATATAATAATAATAATAATAATAATAATAATAATAATAATAATAATAATAAAGACGTATCATCCATGACATTTGTTGCTTCCTCAACATATCTCTACAACAGTGTACACTGCACCTCTTCAGAGTTTTATGACACTTTTTCTTTTAAACAGTACAGCGTGCACTGCTGTGGGATTTCTTGCCAAACGCTGCTGAAAGTTCCCCTGAGAAGTATCTGTAGTGTGTATTTAAAAAGTTTCTGAAACGTTTGTATGCTGGCCTAAAAAGAGTTGATCATTAGCCTGTCTGCATTCAGACCTGCACATAAGATCAGTGGCTGCATTTGGCAGTGTCAGCTCAAACAGAAATTATATTTGGAGATGGCTGGTTAGGTATTACAAAACACGAATTACTGCTCCTTAGTATACCGTCTATAGTAATAATAAAATAAAACAAAAATACTGTTTTTGCACGATGTACATTTCATACCTGTGGTTTTAAAACGGTTGTTTGTCTTTGCATCCAAACTATAATTATTTGGGTTTGTTCAATTTATTCTTAACCTATTCATTTCAACTTTTTGCTAATATGGTCAGTTGATCAAAAAAAAACATATGCATGTACCAAAATATGTGGAAATTTGCCCTTTACAATCATCCATTCCTTATACAGTATATGTGTTGTTTTTTAGTTTTGCTGATAGACTGACTGGTGTGGTGTTATACCAGGCCAGAAGGCAGCACTGAAAGTATGATTTTTGGGGTACAATTTAAAAGTTCTTCTTCTATAAATTGCAATCTTATAATTGTTCAGTGCATTGACTAGTTAATAAGTCTGTTAAAGTTGGATTCTCTGATATCAGTTTTTCAAAATGAATTCTGTTACACAAGGTTGCCTTTAAGGACAACATTGAAATAAACAACAATGGCCTCCAGATTTCACATCTGTTCTGAAAAAGAAGGGACTGCATGTTCTTAACTTGTACAGTATGTCTGTTGCAGCCTTTGCATATTACTTGTATATTGCTTGTGGAAGCCATGTCACTGTATGACAGCTGTGATAAACTCGTAACCAGTAAGGCTAATATCTAAGTGAAGACGTCATCTATATTGTTGATGCTGTCCTCTTAGGTTATCATCATCTCTAGATAATTATAATAAGGATTAGACATGCATGGTTTACGACACTGCAGGCTAATGTAAGACTATAATGAGATCATTTAAAGCTCTTCGTTACACTGTGGAAATAGTGCATGGGTCAATACTTTATTAGGGTCACTAAATCTTTTTACACACATCCTTAAATTCACTGTAACGTGATAATGAATTCTTAAGGGGCAAGCTATTAATGTTGTTAACGTTTCTGATAAGAAATGCATAAAATCTGGGATTTTTATAACCTTCTCACTTATACCATTGCCTCTTGTGTACTACTTTTTGCAAATGTATTTATGAACATAATTATATATTTTTGTGTGTGTCCTTTTGACATGGTTACACTGGGAAATTACTCAACCATTGAATTTCTCAGAGAGCATCTCCATTTTGCAACATAATAATCATTTAACATACAAGGTAGTTATCAGCTGTTTACACCAGGATGCAAGCTTGAGTTTTGTTTATTTACTTTCAATCTATAGCGCTGTCTTTGAAATATCACTCTATTCTGAGTGTGAAAAAGGAAAGGAACCAAAGATCGTTCATGAATGAAAAGGCAGACCATGATACAATTGCTAGTGCTAATCCGAGGTAATAAAATGGATTTAATGCCTTGATCATTCTTTTCATGATTCACACTTTAGCCTAAATTGGCAAACAGTAAAATCTCTGATGGGACCAACTAAGCTCTCAAAAAACATGGACTCACTCAAAGTGCAATACAATGGTTTTGTTATTTCCATATCCGTTATTATTTTAGATTTTTTTAAAGGGAACACATCAGCGTCAGGTTGGAAAGTAAAGACATCATATGAGTGTTCATCAAGTGCTGTATGGTACTGCAAGTTCGACCACATGATGTGATGAACCAGTAGGACTGCAAAGCACAATATGTGCAGAGGTTCCCTTTGGAATAATATGCACATCATTACACATGTATTCTTACTGGCCGGGGGCATGTGAGCTGCATATATTCATAAACATTTTCGGAATTCAGAAATGCATACTGTTTCGAGGAGAATCCAAATATTTCCCCTTCTTTAAACATTTCCAGGCCTGTAAAACATTGCAACATAGATTTCCAGCTTATTACTCAATATTTATGGGGCTTCATCAAAACCTCTTATTCAGGTCAATACCTTGAAAACATCCAGCAAAGGATGTAGATCAAATTATCCATCCGTCTGGAAATTGAACTTAATGGCCATAAAGAATCTCATTGAAAAACAACAGCCTGCAAACTCCTTCCAAACTAAATATACTTTCAACTTACTTTCCAGAAACCTCAATTCATGTTTTTAAATCCAACAGCTCTGCAAATCTGGTTTACAAGCCCAGGATGTTACTTGGCTGAAGTACACAGCAACGATCAGGCTGATATTGAAGTCTAAAATATCAATAGTGCATATGTATCTGTGGATGTATTTATTAGATTAAAACACAATTTCCTCAGTTTTCAGATAACGTCAAACACATTATCTAAAAAGAAATATTAACTCTGGACCTGTTTTTTGTTGTTATAAAAGAAAGTCATATTGAGTGACTCAGTCTCTCTACTAGTTCCTGAGTAAAATTCCTAATTGAAAAGAAAGTAAGTGACTATTACTCCTTCCACAGATTCAGCCTGTGTGTGCCCTGGTATACACTATACATGGACCAGGTGTATGACTACATGTGGTTAGGGTAGGCACCGCTTCTGTTGCCCCCCCCCCACTTCGGTATCTCAGTGTATGCTCAGCCCATGGTACTTCGGTGCCTTGGTGCATGAGCTGCTCGGTGCTCTCAGTGCGCATATTAATAATAATAATCTTTATTTTTATATAGCACATTTCATAGTAGACCACCATAACAAATCGCTTTACAAGATACGAGACTAGGGCGTGTGAACTATGCATCAGCTGCAGAGTCACTTACAACAACATCTCACCTGAAAGACAGAGAACAAGGAAGTTAAGTGACTTGCTCAGGTTCACACAGTGAGTCAGTGGCTGAGTTGGAATTTGAACTGGGGACCTCCTGGTTATAAGCCTGTTTCTTTAACCACTGGACTACACAGCCTCCTAACCGCCACTGGACCACATAGTGCCTACAGTACCTGGTGCTTGAAATCGGTGGGACATGGTATTTGTTCAACCAAATACTCAGTGTGCACAATACCTCATACACTCGATGCACATGGCACTTACGACCACGTGCGTACTGTACTGCGGTACTTGGTGCACTCGGTGCTTATGGTAACTGGTGCATCTAGTAACGTGGCTGCATAGTGCCAGCATTATTACTGGAGACATGCCTGTGACTCTGACCATGACAAGCCTACCGTGATTCCATGCCTGCACGTGCATAATGGTGGGCACTCTCTCTGAGTGCGGTGCCTCGGTGTCCAACACACCATTGAAGCCATCGGGGACGAGGACTTTTGTGACATCTGCACAGCTTTTCAACCCAGAATCCGTCGCAATACGGACAGATGTTCCGCAGCCCTTGGGGCCCCACCCCTGTTCCTCAGTACCCGGTAGTTACTCCCCATCTCCGCAAGCGAGAAGGGTGAAGCACTCAAGGCAGACAAGAGACATCATGGACATCAAGGTTCAGATGGCCCAGGTCCTTGAGCTCCTGTCTAGACAGCAAGCTCCTGTGGAGATGGAGGAGGGAGAGGAATTGACGCCGTTGACCGAGGTGGAACCGAGCTCTGAGGTTGCCTCGGAGGCTAGATTGCCACAATTGTCCAGCTCCATGTAGGCAATGATGGGACACACTGCAACCTTTTTGCAGGTCCCTTGGGCAACACTAATAGAGCCCCACCGGTCAGTGTTTCAGACACAGGCAGTGGCTCCCCAACCTCAGCCCTTTCCACCATTCCCTGACTTTATGAAGGAGGTGCACTCCTCTTGGGAGGAGATTTTGCAGTGCTCTCATTGAGCGCGAAGCATCTCGGCAAAGGGCTACGCTGCTTCATCCCCATGCTCCGGTGAGGGGTAGGTCGAGCCGTTGGCAGGCTCCCCAGTCATGTACCTTCACAAGAACCTGGAGAATGTATGCAGCATGGCCCAGCTAGCCGCCATACATATATCAGACAGTGAGGCCCCTCTGAAATGTGGTAGATCCTTCTTTGTCTTCAATAGGCATGAGGGTCCTTGAGGTTGCACGCTCACACCACTAACCTAGGGTTAAGCGGTTCTGATGTGTCCCTTGTAAGCAGCCGTTCCTTCTCCCTCACAACTGTATACATTTCCCACACGTAATGTTTTGGTGGTCGTCTTCGAATTGAGAGGGAACGTTAGGTTACTTCTGTAACCCTGGTTCCCTGAAAGAGAAGATGACCACCAACCAGCGAGGTCTCATCAGTTGCCCTTTTGGCTTTGATGCAAAAAGAGAACATGGCTTCCATGGTTTGACTATTTAATCCCTCTGTAGCCAGGATAGAGGGCGTCATTCCAGCTCTGGTATAGATAGCTCAGAAAATATCTACCAGTAGACAGGCAAATCCCACACGTAATGTTTTGGTGGTTGTCTTCTCTTTCAGGGAACCAGGGTTACGGTAAGTAACCTAAAGTTTTGTTCTGTGATTTCTGTTCTACATAATTACACATACAATATGGAAATATTCATAAAATGTAAGTTACAGTAATTGCATAGGACTGCACAGTGTTACTGTTTACTGACATGCCAAGAAGTGTGACTGCGAGACTGATGGGGTGTTTCATTACAGAATTGCAGACATGGCTTTAGTTAAAGAGTACATAGCTCCAAATGCAATTTTGCTTGCTTTCTTTCCCCATCACTTTTTATAGTGTTCACAATCATTCTGGGTTCTTTTACGCCAGTGTTGAGGTATTATCATTTTTTAACAAAATTTGCCTTACCTAGGGTGACCAGGTTTCCACAGCTCAGAATTGAGACACAAGATCTAAAATGTTTTTTTTTGTTTGTTTTTTAAAGAAAGCTTTTATCACTATTACTAGTTTTCACATTAAACTAAGAAAAATAACAACCATAAACTGCTGCCCAACTACTATTTTTAGCCTGTTTCACAAATGAGATCAGGTTTTATAATATTCTCTTATTAGTTTATACATTGATTATTATATATTAAATAACAATTTACCCAAAGGGATCAAGATTTGTTAAGATTTTGCTAAACTAGTTGTTAGAGTTATTAAACTAATAGAAATGGGCTAATCATACCAAATGTTATGAAATGAGTTAAATGGAGGATTCACCGTTCAATATATTGAAAAGGGAACAATGTTAAATAATGTAGTTAACTCTGTTTGTATTTACCACCATAAGAACATAAGAACATAAGAAAGTTTACAAACGAGAGGAGGCCATTCGGCTCCACATTACTGGGGAGTTGATTCCAGACCCTCACAATTCTCTGTGTAAAAAAGTGCCTCCTATTTTCTGTTCTGAATGCCCCTTTGTCTAAACTCCATTTGTGACCCCTGGTCCTTGTTTCTTTTTTCAGGCTGAAAAAGTCCCTTGGGTCGACACTGTCAATACCTTTTAGAATTTTGAATGCTTGAATTAGGTCGCCACGTAATCTTCTTTGTTCAAGACTGAACAGATTCAATTATTTTAGCCTGTCTGCATATGACATGCCTTTTAAGCCCGGAATAATTCTGGTTGCTCTTCTTTGCACTCTTTCTAGAGCGGCAATATCTTTTTTATACCGAGGTGACCAGAACTGCACACAATATTCAAGATGAGGTCTTACTAGTGCATTGTACAGTTTTAACATTACTTCCCTTGATTTAAATTCAACACTTTTCACAATGTATCCGAGCATCTTGTTAGCCTTTTTTATAGCTTCCCCACATGCAGGATGACACTGTGGAAACAAATATTTTATCTTAGTGAGTAATTACTAATGATCTGAAAAAGCAGCTTCAAGCATTTCCACTAACCAAAATGCACCCTGCTGAGGACTCATTGTCCTGTGAAATAAACCAATACAGTGGAAAATGCCATGACCCCAAACTTGATCTGTTAAAAAGTTCAGGGATATAATCGTAGTAACACACAACCCCTTGGCATGTGAAGTGCACAGCAATATGTACTGTTGGTGCATCAGTTCCAAAGTAACATTGGTCTCCAGGGCAACAGTGGCATCTGCTAAAACAAACGGACGCACGTGATGAAGGGTGCTTCTGTCTCTGATATTCTTTGCTTCAAAGAACATGATGGAGATTAAATTCTGTAATAGAAATTTAGCCTAATAGAAAAAAAAGAAAAAAAACTTGGAAGCGATTTCCACATTATATTTAGGCTTCTTTGAAAATGGCCTAGGTAACCTTTAACAAGCCAGGTTGTGTGACGTCAAATTAATGAGATATATGTTGCATCTTATGTCAAGGGGTTGTCTATAAAACAGAATGTGTTCTGCAATACCCTACTTCACTTCTGTGGCATTGGCAAGGATCAGGATACAGAGAAATGGTAATGGGCTAAGTGCTTGTGATAAGGTTGGGAATGAGTTCTGGGAATTGTTAAGACCGTTATGGATTTTGTTTGCAGACACTGCTTTTTCTTACTGAATGCTACACTGGTTGATTGATTTAGTTTCCATGGAAACATGTATTTATTTTCAAGAAAAACATCACCTTACTCAAGTACATTATAAACATTTATGTATTTAAGAAAAGATGTTCTTCATCACAGTGTCATTGGATGGTACCAAACCAATCTTTCTATTGTGGCAAGTTTTTAATAGCATGACACAGAACAAAACTGCGCAGGATGCACTGTAATCAATATTACACAGAAATAAATGTCCTATTGCAGGCAGAGGCCAGATCATGCAAACCTAAAAAGCAAAATTACAAACGTACTCTCAGCAAGCTAGAATATTCCAGAATCTACCGGAAAGCAGAAGTTTTTAGTCAGCTACAGATATGATTACATGTTAAGGATTATTTTAGAGAACATTGATGTCCAAAAATACCTGCATGGTTTTCTAGATAGTTTGCTGAGTTCAGGTGCTTTCTTTTGTTTTGTGAAAAAAAGATCAAATAAAGGAACATTTTACCTTCCCTTTCAGCTTAGCCTACACTATGTTTTTATAAGTGAGCTACCCAAAATTATTGTATTGTTTTACTAGGACTTCCACTTGTATGTATCTGAGACGGTTTCTCATTTTAGTTCAGTCAGTGAGGCAGGTTAAGAAATTAATTTTTTTTTAATAATAAACAAAAATGTTTAAAATGACTATTTCTTGTATTACTTTGCATTTAATAATTAGTAATTATTAAATGAAACTTAATACAAATAGAATGGCAACCTAAAAGAAAATATTATAAAAATAATTGTAATTATGAATTGCTAACAATTATTTTTATAATATTTTGTT
Organism: Polyodon spathula; assembly: GCF_017654505.1. Classification (NCBI taxonomy): domain Eukaryota; kingdom Metazoa; phylum Chordata; class Actinopteri; order Acipenseriformes; family Polyodontidae; genus Polyodon; species Polyodon spathula. The sequence goes on along the minus strand of NC_054535.1, from coordinate 91,277,611 downwards.
TGAGGTTGCCATTCTTTCTTATATTATGTTATATTTAATGCATCAGATCAGAAAAGGCTCACGCTGATATTGGTAGAAATATGACCAATGTAAAATTTTCAAAGGATCATCCAAAGCAGTGAAAAATAATAGAGAAGATTGCCTCAATGATTGATCTAAGGTCTTTCAGCATTGTTGAAGATAGATGAACTTGATCCTCGCTATGATATCCCTCATCGTACATTTCCAGAATCAATCATCTCTGATTTATTTGTAAAACAGCATACATGTATTAAGCAAACAATACACAATGACAGCCCTCCTGCCTTGGGAATGACCAGTGATATCTGGTCATTCAACAGCAAATTATGCATTTATTTCTCTGACAAGGCATTATCTCACTGAAGATTTCACAATTAAATGTTATCTTCTGCATACACCTTATTTTCCTGAAGCACACACTGTTGAAAACATCATGACAAAGTGGGATGAGTTACTGGACATGTTTAACATGTTTTATGATGAGTCGAAAATAAAACTGTTCAGTGTAAATGACACACAATATTCAGGCTGCTCTGAAAATGATTCAAAATGTACTGCCTGCAATTCCTTGTTTGGACACACACTGCAACTAACAATCGACGATGCTGTGAAAAATGTTCTAGGGCTCAGCAACAATCTACAAATTGGATGAGATCTAGTGAGTCATTATTCACAAAGCCATAAAAATGCACAACACCTGTATGAAAAACAAAACCGGCTAGACCACAAAAAATGGTCCATGCCATGGATGTACACTGGAACTCAGAATATTATAAGGAGCAGTACCTTGAAGAAAATTGCAAGCCATTACTTGTTTCATTGGTGGAAACAAAATGCTCCAAATCACGATCACCTGCTGAATGGGAACACGCCAGTGCCTTTCTGAAAAATAATGAGCAAGTTTGAACAGGCTACAGCTGAAGCAAGTGGAGGAAAATATCCAACACTATCAATTGTGATTCCTCTCATCCACGGTCTCCACTCAAGTTTAGGAAAACTGATTGGCAACTCTTCTAATGATGGGGAAATTGCAAGCAAACTCCAAGTAGCATTGAAGCAATGTTTCCCAGCAAGTTACAAAACCAGTCTGTACCATGTGTGTCCATGCTTGTGGATCCAAGGTTTGAGGACATTCTCTTGTCTCCTGGGGAACTACTTCATGCAAAACAAAACCTGTTATCATAGTGTAGGCAGTAACACTAGTGTGAAAGAAGCAGCTTGCAATCCACACAAAGACACAGGGTCAATGATGTTTGGGCAGGCTTTGAAGAAGAATTAAAAAAAAGGAAAATAAATGAAGAAGTTCAAAGGTATGATCCAGTTGAAATGGAAGTTGACCAATTCCTGCACGAGCCAACTACTTGTCGTCATAGCAATCCACTGAGTTGGTGGCAAGAAAGCAGAGCCAGACTCCTTAATCTGGCAAAAGCAGCAATCCCTGTTGTGCATTCCAGCAACAGCTGTTCCCAGTGAAAGAGGATGGTCCTCAGATGGAAAAATAGTTACAACTCAAAGGGAGACTCTTGCACCAGAAACTGTGTTGGAGCTACTACTCCATCATGAGAACTTGCTTTGTTAAGAAATTAAACATGACAAATAGTCTTGTTGAACTGTGGTTAGGGTTTTTTGTATTGTATTGTTTTGTTTTTTCCACCTCAGCAGGTAATCACTGGTTAAATGATATTATATTGACTTGCAAATTTGATAGATTGTGTGCTTTTACTCTTTATTTAGAAATGGTTTCTGTGAAGTAGTTTTGTTTATATACTGTATTGGTTATGTTGCTTTAGTAGTGACTTCAATATAATGCATACTGTATGTTTTGTGGGTTTGAAAGTGCTGTTAAAAAGTTATTGATTCATTGTATTTTTAATTAGAAAAAAAAAAAAAACATTTAATCAGGAACCTTTTTGTGACTTTTTGATAATCTAATACTTTTTGATAATTGATAATCGAATCGACTTGTAAAAGTGATAATCGCTCATCACTACCAAGTAGTATCCATATTTCATAATGAATATTGTATACCCAGTAGAAAGTTCATAGACAGGTTTTAAGGGGTATCATCCTCTTATACTAACTTGTCCTTACACGGACACACATGTCCGTGGCAAGAGTTATCACTATCCGTGGCAGTGAATACGTCTAACCAACACACACACATACACACCATACACACACGTAATTCTATATAACTTCCGTTTTGTTTGTTTGTGGCCAAGATGTTTTTTTTTTTTTTGTTTGTTTTTGTCCTTCAACACTCAATACTGGTTGGGAGGGGTTTTCTTTAGCCAGCAACATATAACGTAATTTGATCTTTAGATACAGAGAGAAGCCTTTCATGTAGTTTTCAAAGGAATTGGTGCTAGATTATTTGAAGTGACCAAAATTAATGGGATTTTAATGCAACCTGTTATGATTCAGCCTCTGGTTTTGAAATGTCACTTCTGCATTCACATGCCTCTTCCCTAATTATTCAGATTAAGGTTGAAGTGGGGCAATATGTTTTGGCTTTCATCTACGATTGACTCATAAATGTCAGCTCCATCCATGCCCCTTAAAAACACCTTCTTTTGTTGCATAATTTAATGTGGTGCTGACCGGGAATAAGCATATATGTATTACTGTTCATTGAGGAAGGCCACTGATTGGACAAGTTAATTGTGCTTATTAGTACTGTTCTAAATTCTTACAAAGAATCATGGCAACCTCAGATTTGTAAGTTTATATTTAAAAATGAACTGTCTGAACCCAATTCATAAAACATTTACATTTTTTTTTTTATTTAATAAAACCTATTTTACTTATTTATTTAATTACTATTTTAAAATGTATATTCATTAAACATTTTTAGATTTTTGGCATATAAAATTTTGCTGTGGTGCTGGTTATTTTTTTGTTCAAAGATTTCAGATTGCAGATGATAGTTAAAGGCTGAAGATGAGAAAAGCACTCTCATAAAAAAAAGGGTTTTTTTTTGCTGGACATTCATTAGCTTTCTTACAGCAAAGCATACTATACCATTGTGCATCAAAACCAACATTTAAATTCTGCTCACACAAACAACTTTTGATGACAGCAACACGAGGGAGACTTGAGTTGACGTATTGCCTTGTGTGATAACAGTGGTCAACATTCTGTCGACTTGCCCAGTTTAGGACACTGTTCTATTTTGCTGGTGATACAATGGCAGAAAACTCAATACTAGCCAATTATATCTGATAGTAGTGTCACATGGTAACAAAATGCTTAGGCTTTTATATTCAGAATACATCAGTAACTCAATCACATTATACTGAATATGAAAGCTTAAGTGATGTGTAGGCTATAAGCTATTTGAAATGATGCTGCAGTTGTGTTCCCAGGCCACCACTGAAGTGAGACATCTGTCTTGTGAATAAATAAAACAACCAAATAAACACTTGTACATCCTTAAGTCAATTTGACACGTTGCTCTGGCGTGTTTCCTGATTTCATCTTGCCACCTTACTGGAGGTCTTCTTCTTGGTCGCTTTATATCTCTTGGGATCCAGTCTAGTATCTCCTTGCTCCAGCAATGGTCTGTTCTTCTTGCTAATGGGATTAAGCAATAACTACGCATACTTAGGATTCGGCAACTTAGTTTCGGCAACGGAGAAATCAACATATATATATATTATATATATATATATATATACACAGTGCCTTGCAAAAGTAGTCAAACCCCTGACCAATTCTATCATATTACTGACTTACAAGTGGTACACTGAAATTTCGTTCTGTTCGATATTTTATTTTAAAACACTGAAACGCAAAATCAATTATTGTAAGGTGACATTGGTTTTATGTTGGGAAATATTTTTAAGAAAAATAAAAAACTGAAATATCTTGCTTGAATAAGTATTCAACCCCCACACACTAATATTTGGTAGAGCCACCTTTCGCTGTAATAACAGCTTTAAGTCTTTTGGGGTAAATATGTACCAGCTTTGCACACAGTGTCGGAGTGATTTTGGCCCATTCTTCTTGGCAGATTTGCTCCAGGTTGTTCAGGTTGGTTGAACGAAGCTTGTGGACCACAATTTTCAAATAGTGCCACAGATTCCCAATGGGATTGAGATCAGGACTTTGACTGGGCCACTGTAGGACACACACCTTTTTGTTCTTGAGCCACTCCAATGTTGCTTTGACCTTGTGCTTGGGATCATTGTCCTGCTGAAAGGTGAATTTCCTCCCAAGCTTCAGTTTTTTAGTGGACTGAAGCAGATTCTCTTGCAGTATTTTCCTGTATTTTGCTCCATCCATTCTTCCTTTAATTGTAACAAGATGCCCAGTCCCTGCTGATGAGAAGCATCCCCACACCATGATGCTGCCACCACCACACTTCACTGTAGGGATGGTGTGTCTTGAGGCATGGGCAGTGGTAGGTTTGCGCCACGCATAGCGCTTTGAGTTTTGTCCAAAAAGCTGACCACAAAACCTTTTTCCTACATCGCAGCTGGGTCACTCTCATGCTTTCTGGCAAACCCCAGACGTGCTTTCAAATGGTACTTTTTGAGTAACAGCTTCTTTCTTGCCACCCTCCCATATAGGCCAGTGTTATGCAGAGCTCTTGATATGGTTGACTGATGTACCATTACTCCACCCAGCCACTGAACTCTGTAGCTCCTTCAAAGTGATTCTTGGCCTCTCCGTGGCTTCTCTCAAAAGTCTCCTTCTTGTTTGAGTGTTGAGTTTTGAGGGACAGCCTTTTCTTGGCAGTGCCTGGGTGGTGTGATGCAGCTTCCACTTCCTGATTATTGATCCAACTGTGCTCACTGGGATATCCACTTGGGTATTATTTTGTACTCTTTCCCTAATCTATACATTTGTATTACTTCATCTCTAACTTCTGTAGAGTGCTCTTTGGTCTTCATTTTCCTTCAGATTTACAGCCTTACCAATGATCCTTCAACAGTGGGGTTTTTATCCAAAAAACATGACAGCAACTTTAATATTTCACAGGTGGAGGCCAATGGTAAGGTAATTGTGTCCTTGTTAGGGCAATTTCTTTCATTGGTGCAAACTGGGAGCTTCCACAGCACAGGGGTTGAATACTTATGCAAGCAAGATATTTCAGTTTTTTATTTTTCTTAAAAATATTTCCCAACATAAAACCAATGTCACCTTACAATAATTGATTCTGAGTTTCAGTGTTCAAAAATAAAATATTAAACAGAACAAAATGTCAACGTACCATTTGTAATTCAGTAATATGAGAGAATTGGTCAGGGGTCTGAATACTTTTGCAAGCCACTGTGTATATATAAATAAGCTAGAATGAAAAATACATAAAAATGTAAATAATTATTGATACAAGGTAAATGCAACAGAAATAGTTTTCAGCTATTTTTTAACTCTGGATAACTGTAGCTGTAAAGTTAACGTTGGAGAATCTTTGTTATAACTAATGAGTGCGAAATAGATCTGATCCAGAATTTAGGAAATCCCAATGACTAATGTGTGTCAGGCCTGCATTACAGGCAGTTTAGATGGGGAGGAGGACAGATGCAGGCAATGTATACAGTAGATGAACCAGTGAGGGGGGGGGGGGGGGGGGGGGGGGGGGTGGGGGGGGGGGGGGGGGGGGGGGGGGGGGGGGGGGGGGGGGGGGGGGGGGGGGGGGGGGGGGGGGGGGAGGTGGGGGGGGGGGGGGGGGGGGGGGGGGGGAGGGGGGGGGGGTGTTTGTGTAGTTTGCCAAACTGTATGTTTCGTGCACCTTTGGCTAAAATTAATGTATCAGTTTGTTGCTGAAATTGAAAAGACACATCTTAGGCATACAGTACAAGCCATGGGTAAGGTCATGGGTATAAGGGTCATGAATGACCAGAAGCAGTTTCTGAGTAATAGTGGTGGGACATGTGGTGGGGATGATAAACCTGCAACACACAGTAAGCAATGCACAGCTGCAATGATGTTAATCAAACTCCAGTTTTCCAAAATTTCTGTTTGTTCATAAAACATGTGCAAGACTGTTGCTCTTGTATCTTATTTCCTTTTTCACAGACTTCTATATGATACTGTGCATGTTGAGTAGCTATTACCAACTGCTGGCATATTGTGGTTTTAGTGTTGGGGAAGTTATTATTAAAAAAGTAATCTGTTAAGTTTCATCGGCTAAAAGAAATGTACATGGGAACCTACACTACCTGAAAGTACTACCAAAATAATGTGTATAAGTGAGACACATATTTATTTTTCCATAGAAACTGCCCCATTGTTTCTCCTTCCTGATTTCTAAACACATTTTTGCTCTGTTCTCAATATAGACACAGGGAGACCAGAGCAGAGCAGGTCAGTACAGATAGGGGTGGTTTATCGTGTGAGCTCCAAGGATACATTGCTATTGTATTTATATTTGCTAACATTTCTACAAAAAAAAAATCACAAATTCGGTGCAATTAATAAATACAGAACTTTATCACTGCAAAAATAAATGTGTGATATAGTTGCAATTCGGACAGTTTTATAAGCACTATTCCCCCAAATCACAAGGACATTATATTAGAATCATGTCATGAAGCAATACAATCAAGTCAGGTTTTCTGGACTGTATCGATGCAATACATTGTGTAGCCTGGTCATGTACATTTTGTGCATGTTGTTTTTTTTATAACAATAATACAAATAAAAAAAACAAACTGTAAATTAAACTGTGAGCTTTCCTATAACTTTCAGGAGGTGGGAGGGTGTTATTGAGTTTCATTAGACTCTTGGTAGTCCTGGGAGACGTGAGCTGTCTGCATATATAGATTTATTGGCAAACACATTAAAGTATCTATGTAAAATAAATTAATCTATATAGTGGGCAGGTGTCTTCATATGACAGACATTTTCTCTTTTCATGATACAAATATGTTCATTTTAGCTTAAATATATATAATAACTGGACAAACTGCACATAAAAATCTTCGTTATTGGCACAGAGTCTTCAATGAGATCAGGCTTGTTTCAATATAAAGTTTTGCTGTGTGTTAAAAACCTGCCTCTGACTATAGGTTAGTGGAATTATATCAGCTCAGTCTTGGAGGTTCAATAATATTTACATGCAGCAAAAATTACTTTTTCATATCAAATGTTATCTGTTACCCAATGTCATTACCTATTTAACAATTTACTAATAACACAGAATTTACAAAAAAAAAAAAAAAAAAAAAAAAAAAAAATCAGATTAGTGTAACTTTATTTCTTTATTCCCCATCTCTGAGTACTCTGGTGCAGATGTTTCCCGTCTTCACCTCCACCCATCGTGGGTGTCATAAGACCTCCTGGATGTACTGGTTTCTGCCTAGTGACATCTCTTTTAGTTAATGTATGAAACTTGACAACAACCCACAACTTCTGCATCCTGCTTCCTGTAGAGATTTCACTACTCCAAAAAAGCTCAATGAGTGAAGGACATCCATCAAGCAGCTATCCTCAACTCTGTCCAGTATATCTTTTATCAGGATACAAAACAGACAAAAATAAGCTGCCTAAAACATGTTATATTACAAACATTTACAAGTAATGCAGAAAAACACTCTGTTGACTTAATGACAAGAAATAGATTTTTAACTATCATTAATTTGAATTCAACAATTATTAAAAAGAAAGGTTAAACTTTCAATAAATAAATAAATCACCAAATCCTCCCAACACTGTAGACGCATTCCTTGTTTCCTGTTGCCATAGGGATCGATCTGAACAAGTTGATCTCGACAGTCTATGGCCATTTATCTAAAAAAAAGTATATTTAAACCTATATTAAGCAGATGACTCGGAAGGATTACCTTTAATAGATCAAGTTCCACATCTGCTTCTGCTTTACAATGCAATATTAATTATCCCCTGCACCTGGTGGTTATTGTAAATTAGAGCCAGGTGCAGGGTATTTAAAGAAAGCAGCCAGTCTATTCAGGGTTGCTGCTGTGTGGAAGGCCCGGTTGATGGTGCTTTCAACTGTTAAGCAAACAACATACTGTGTGAAAGCCTTTTTGGGTGTTTTTTTTATTAGCTGGTGTAACAGGTAAACAGCTTAGCTGACCTGTTTTATAATTTAGGTTCCTGCGTTGTGTGTTAGTCAGTGCGCATAAGAGCTAGGTGTTTGTTTATTTCTATTTTGTGTTTATAGAATAGCGCGTCAGTGCTTGATAAACTTCCATTTCTGTGTCCTGGGTCCTGCTTTGAAAGGGGCAATGAACTGTGGTGAGGTGCAGTCGTATTACATAATATATTGTAAGGTGTCAGGGGGAGGGTTAGATTCCTCAGTGCCTAAAAACCATGTGAAAATGCACATTTTGTTCATTTAGTTGCTTTTGGTTAATTTAATTGTATTTGTGTTAAACGTTTTATTGTTAATTATCCCTTGTACCTGGCTATCATTGTAAATTAGAGCCAGGTGCAGGGTATTTAAGGAAAGCAGCCAGTTTGCTGCTGCAGCTGTTGTTGCTATGGAGTGAAGAGTCCGGCTGAAAGTCGTTAAGGTCTGTTGGAAACATAAGTTTGGTTTTGTAAACAAGTCTATTAGTGTTTTGTTTTGGTGTTATATGTCAGGTAAACAGCTTAGCTGTCCTATGTGTTAGTCAGGGACCTGCATATGTTTGGTTAGTGCTCAGTGAGAGCTGGGTGTTTGTTTTTTGTTTGATTTATTTTTTAATAGAAGTGTGCGAATATTGTTTACAAAATTGTTTGCAATATTATATGTGCCATATTATTTATTCAAATCATTGTATGCATATTATAAAATATATACTATTATAATATTCTATAATATATATATATATATATATATATATATTTATATATATGTATTATATATATATATGGCCCCGCTGGAACCCATTCAGTGCAGTTTGAATATTGTTTTCACATCAGATACTTAAAGTGCTACAGTGTGTAGCTACGTCATGATATCGGGTTCTGTGGGATTATTACATTTTTTTAAATTACTTGGTTCTACTCTAAGAACACAATACTGTCTTATCAAAGCCAATTACCCCACCAATTTCATATATTATATCAACATGTACCCTGGTTTAGATTAAGCTGTCGTTTGGTACCTCAGCATGTTACAAATGTTCCCTGCTTTTCACATTTACACACACAAGCTCCCTTTAAAACAAACAACATTAAATCTATTTTTGATGCATAAGTTACATTTTGTTCCTTGAAAGGCTAATAAGAATTATAAATTCATGTGATAACGTCATGAGGGTACGACACAGCTGAAATGATTCTGTGGGATTGTATGATTTCATCCATGATGAATCACACAGGCTTCAGCCAGCAGCCTGATGTAGGTGGCTATAATCCAGGTCCTCATCTCCCACTTCAGCACTGTGACTAATGCATTTGTCTTCCCACCTTACTTTTCACTGCTGAATTATGGATATTAAATGCATCTATCATCTTTCAACTGACTCTTTAAACCACTTTAAAACCTCTGGTTGCATTTCAATTCGAAGACGACCACCAAAGCATACTTATGGGATATGCCTGCCTTAGGTAGGTATTCACTGAGCTCTTTATATCAGAGCTGCCGTGACATCCTCGGTCCCGCCTACCGAGGGATTAAACAGTCAACCCATGGAAGCCATGTTCCAGGGAGGGTCCTCACGCGTCAAAATGGTGACTGCACCCTCAGGTTGTGCAGCGCATTTGGGAGTGCTTCAGGAAAGCCTGTCGATCTCTTTGCTACGGCAGAGACCACCCATTGCACCCTGTGGTTCTCCTTCCGCAGCTGCGGAGGTCAACTAGGCGTCGACGCCCTAGCACACGAGTGTCCCAAAGTGTTTCTTCGAGAAGATCAGGAGACAAGGTGACAGTTCTCCTGGTAGCCCCCAGATGGCCCTGGAAATTCTGGTTTTCAAACCTCTGCCAGCTGCTGCAGGGCCAGCCCTGGGAGATCTTGCGGTGCATGGATCTCTTCAGTCAGGTACAAGGCACCCTCTGGCACATAGAACCAGGCCGACTCCAACTGTGGGTCTGGCGCCTGAACAGGACCGCCTGTCCGCCTTGGGGCTCTCATATGCAGCTGTCTGTACACTGCAGAATGCTAGGGCTTCCTCCACAGGAGCGTTGCATGCCTATAAGTGGAAGTATTTTCAAAATTGGTGCATGACATGAACCCAATTATTGCCCTATCGCAACTATTTTGCAGTTTCTGCAAGATCTGTTAGAGGCCGGTTGATCCCCCTCTACACTGAAAGAGTGCCTAGCAGCCATATTTGCATGCCATTTCCCCATTGACTCAGTGTCCTGGGCGCTCATATACTAGCAACCCGTTTTTTGACGAATGCTCAGCGGTTATGTCCTCCTAAGAAGGACATTCTGCCTGAATGGAGCCTAGATGTGGTATTGGAGGCTCTCACTAAGGCGTTGTTTGAGCTTATACACTCCATAGAGTTGAAGTATCTGTCTATGAAGACAGCATTCCTCTTGGCTATCACCTCTGCAATGTGGGTCAGTGAGCTACAGGCGCTGTCGGTGCATAGCTCCTGTATGAGTATTTGGGATGATGGCAGAAGGGTACCACTACGTAGCTTTCCTCCCTAAGATGATCACAGCCTTCCACATAAACCAGTCTGTGAAACTGGAGTCTTTCCATCCACCTCCATTTTCTTTGGAGGAGGATAGGCTATTGAACTTCCTCTGCCCGGTGCGTTGAGGTGTTATGTGGATAGAACAAGAGCTCTGTGTCATATTGACCAGCTCTTTGTCACGGTATACAGACCCTAGGACAGCCCCTCTCGAGGCAGCGATTGTCACACTGGATTGTGGACACAGTCTCGATTGCATATTACAATGCTGGATTGCCTCCACCTGAAAGAGAAGACGACCACCAACCAGCAAGGTTGCATTGGTCGCCCTCACAGGTACGATGCAAAAGAAAACATGGTTTCCGTTGGTTGACTGTTTAATCCCTCGATAGGCGGGACCGAGGACGTCAACCCAGGAAAGGGCCTATCAGCAGCTCTGATATAGAGCTCAGTGAATGCCTACTTAAAACAGGCATATCCCATAAATATGCTTTGGTGGTCATTTTCTCTTTCAGGGAACCCAGGGTTACGGTAAGTAACCGAACGTTTCAAATGTCCTGTAAAAACAACAAAATCATTTTTGTGAGCGGAGGTACCCAACATGTTAATGATTTCATTAGCGATTTGTCACACAGACTGTAGTCCTCATGGAAATGCAGACCAGAAATGAAAAAGTCCAAAACCTAGGCATTCATAATATTAATAGGGTACTGAGTCCCCAATATAACTGTCCCTCCTTCAATGTGTTTGTCCACATAAATAGAGAATTTTATAAGGTCCTACAATTCAGAGCAACTTCAGTGTGTATGCATTGGACTCTTAACTGTGGCAATACAAACAGGCATGGCAATGACATTCATCCTCTGCCATGGCTATAAATACAAAGTTACAGCGAGCCATTACTAACAGGAAACAGTTGATGTACAAATTGAATTTCTCATACAAACAGAGAATCTGCTTCCACAATTGGACATGCAGTTCTCTAGATACACACACACACACACACACATATATATATATATATATATATATATATATATATATATATATATATATATATATATATATATATATATAATATATACATGTTTAACAAACCTTTTTGAGAAAGTTTCCTCTTTGTAATGCCATTGAAATTAAAATGAATGTTACTAGCCACCAGCCCAGCATATCCAGCTCACTTTTGACTATACAGAGAGTGGGGTGTGTGTGTGGTGTGTGTGTATATATATTATATATATATATATTATAGATTTACATCTACAGTAGCTTTACAGAGTTGATAAAAAAGAGCTGAAAAACTATTTCTGTTGCATTTACCTTGTATCAATAATTATTTACATTTTTATGTATTTTTCATTCTAGCTTATTAAATAGTTTGCACCGAGACGTTTCATTAAAGTCTTGGGGATCTGGTTAAGACGGAGTATAATGGCCGAATTTGTTGGTACACTGAAATTTCATTCTGTTTGATATTTTATTTTTAAACACTGAAATGCAAAATCAATTATTGTAAGGTGACTTTGGTTTTAGGTTGGGAAATATTTTTAAGAAAAATAAAAAAAACTGAAATATCTTGCTTGCATAATTATTCAACCTCTGTGCTGTGGAAGCTCCCAGTTTGCAACCGATGAAAGAAATTGCCCTAAAAAGGACACAATTACCTTACCATTGGCCTCCACCTGTGAACCATTAAAGTTGCTGTCACATTTTCCAAGTGGATATCCCAGTGAGCACAGTTGGATCAATAATCAGGAAGTGGAAGCTGCATCACACCACCCAGGCACTGCCAAGAAAAGGCTGTCCCTCAAAACTCAGCGCTCAAACAAGAAGGAGACTTTTGAGAGAAGCCACGGAGAGGCCAAGAATCACTTTGAAGGAGCTACAGATTTCAGTGGCTGGGTGGAGTAATGGTACATCAGTCAACCATATCAATAGCTCTGCATAACACTGGCCTGTATAGGAGGGTGGCAAGAAAGAAGCCGTTACTCAAAAAGTACCATCTGAAAGCACGTCTGGGGTTTGCCAGAAAGCATGAGAGTGACCCAGCTGCGATGTGGGAAAAGGTTTTGTGGTCAGATGAGACAAAGATAGAGCGTTTTGGACAAAACTCAAAGCGCTATGCGTGGCGCAAACCTACCACTGCCCATGCCTCAAGACACACCATCCCTACAGTGAAGTGTGGTGGTGGCAGCATCATGCTGTGGGGATGCTTCTCATCAGCAGGGACTGGGCATCTTGTTACAATTGAAGGAAGAATGGATGGAGCAAAATACAGGAAAATACTGCAAGAGAATCTGCTTCAGTCCACTAAAAAACTGAAGCTTGGGAGGAAATTCACCTTTCAGCAGGACAATGATCCCAAGCACAAGGCCAAAGCAACATTGGAGTGGCTCAAGAACAAAAAGGTGAATGTCCTACAGTGGCCCAGTCAAAGTCCTGATCTCAGTCCCATTTAGAATCTGTGGCACTATTTGAAAATTGCGGTCCACAAGCGTCGTCCTACCAACCTGAACAACCGGGAGCAAATCTGCCAAGAAGAATGGGCCAAAATCACATCCGACACTGTGTGCAAAGCTGGTACATACTTACCCCAAAAGACTTAAAGCTGTTATTGCAGCGAAAGGTAGCTCTACCAAATATTAATGTGTGGGGGTTGAATACTTATGCAAGCAAGATATTTCAGTTTTTTTATTTTTCTTAAAAATATTTCATAACATAAAACCAATGTCACCTTACAATCATTGATTCTGAGTTTCAGTGTTTAAAAATAAAATATCAAACAGAACAAAATTTCAATGTACCATTTGTAATTCGGTAATATGAGAGAATTGGTCAGGGGTCTGAGTACTTTTGCAAACACTGTATATACTGTGTGTGTGTGTGTGTATATATATTATATATATATATATATATATATATATATATATATATATATATATATATATATATATATATACACACACACACAAATTGTACTCCAAAATGGACAAAATTGCCTCGGTATACTTGGTCCCTGGTGAGGGATAATAAGCACGCTGGGACACTATATTGACTAGAATTGTATAACTAATACCATGTTGCTATTTAGCACAAAAATAAAAACAACCTAAGTCCTAGAAATATACACACCTTGTATTTCCATTCATACTGTATGATTGTCATATTGTATTGATACACCAGCATCATTCACATGGTATGCTTATTTATTAAAATGATTAAGTTGTTTTAATAACCAAAATATTTTTAATGAAGTGATGTATTGTGAGAAGCACAATATAAGCAATAAAGATTGATTGATTGGTTCAGTATAATTAAGTTTTCAAAATATATCATGTATATATAGTCAATCATCATAAAAAATACATTTAAAAAAAAAAGCCTGTCATTAGTCAAGCCTATGGTCCAATACACGGTGTTTTTGGTATTTTTTTTAGTTATTTGTTTTAGCCAGGGGAAGTTTAAGTGCATTTTAATATATTTCCTAGAATTCCTGTTAGATTGCAGTGTCAGTTGTCTTACATCAACGGTTATCCAGACAATGATAATTTGTGCTATTGTTAAAAACAATGAGGAACTAAAACTACATTCTTTGCTGGCACAGCTTTCTAAGCTCACTTTAAGACTTGAGCTACTAAAAGTTACCACAGCAAAACACAAAGAGTTTTTTTTTTTTTTTTAATTCAGTGGTTTTAGTTCTAGTTCTAGTAAACATGTATATTAATTTTACAAAATACATCTGTTCCATACTAGGTTAAATAAATGTCACTGAGCTTCAAAGCAAATGATGGGAAGCAGCTGCTTAGTTAAGAACTGAAATTGGGAGTTGAAGGGATGGATCCAGTCTTACTATCTAGATGAAATGACCAAGCAAGTGCAACACTAACTGAAAATAAGACTTTCAAGTAGATCCTTTTCTTTAAACTGAGATGATTATTTTTTTAACGCACATTAATCACACTCATGTCTTGTCCCTCTTAGCATACCGTAATTCATTTCCCGCGACACCATTTTAGTGCATGCCAGGATTGAATGAGTGTTGTCATCGTTTGAATATAAAATTAGTCACAGAACCGCATTATGTAGAAAAGCACTTAAACTTTCTGATGTTACATTGGATGGAAAGAGGGTTACTTGTATCTACCCGTCAGTTTCGAAAGAGCACACTTTTAGAAATTCAGGATCATTACAAACCCTTGAATCAAGCGAAGTACGATACTGTAAGTAGTGTTGTTGGATAGCTACTGACTGCAGACCCGTTAACATTCATGGGGTTTCCATGCGAGTCCATTTAAACTTGAAACGGCGATGCGCATGCACGTTTGGGAGAATTATTCGGGTAAATCAGGTTTGTGGCCAAAAAAAATGGCCAAAGAGAGGGATAGGGTAAATCTCATTTACTCGTGTAAATCATGAAACACACGGGAAATCCATGCCCAGTTTTTCATGGAAACCCACATTTCACATGTAAATTTTAATGAGCATGTTTATTCTTAACTGTAAACATTGCAGAAAGTAGTGGTTGATGGGTGATTTTATGATTAGCAGTGATGTAATTCACCTTAATGATAATGAGGGCAGCTTTTTTTATTATTATTATTATTGTGTTTTGCTGTGTCTGGTCTGTCATGTTGTATATCTCTTGTGGGTTTACAGTTCTATATACAACCACTTACCATGAACTGTGTTATGCCCTTGTTATAGTATGATTGCAGCTGTTTGAGGATACCCTTGCTGCTTAAATGTCTAACTGAATTAATTCCCGTCCTTTTTTTTTTATCCCAGCTATGTCCAAAGACAACATGTGTCTGCCCTCCACATTAGTAAATATAGTTGGTGAACTGGATGTCCTGAGACAGCTTTATCACCTAAAACAGTGCAACAACATCTCATTATTTGTTGATTCTCTCAGAACTGACCAAATAAAATTGCAAATGAATGTATTGACTGTGTTTTATTTGTTTGCATCGTTAATATTTATCACAACAATAAATCCAACACAACTTAAAAGAAAGAAGAGAACCTCTGACAACACGAGACTCCTCAGATCGCTCCTGTCCAATTGAAACTGGCAGCTGAGGTAACCTTCATAGATGCCAAGTCCGCTTATAATAAGCAGAATCGGGCTTGTTTTTGACAGTCGCTAGTTGGAACTTGCATACACCCGTACTCTAACAATGGCTCACTTGTTTTGAAAGGAAGTGTTGCTTTTTTTTTTCTCATGAGACTTGGCAGCACTAGTAACCTTCCCATCTGTCTCCCAGCAGGCAGTGCAAATTTCGGGAACAAACTAATGCTGCACTTCAGTCCGTTTCATCAGTATCCGCCAACTCCCTTTCAAGTGCCCACTACCCATATTTGCCCAAGCGTGGTTTTGAATGCTTCCTCAGCAGCTGTCAGCCGTCATTTATTTTTAAACAATATTATTTACAATTATGGAGGCTATAACAATTACTCAGTGAATGTTTTGTTTTATTGTGGCAATTTCAAGTCATTAAATAATTAAACAGTTAATTACAATTTGTTTTATTGTGGCATACTCAAGTGTTGTTACATTAATTGTACAATGATTATTAACATATATGTAATAGTCTTATATTTATTACATATATTATGTATTTATTTATATTATTTATATATTTATATTATAATATATATATCTATATATATATATATATATATATATATATATATATATATATATATATATCTATATATATATATATATATAGATATATATATATATATTATATATATATATATATATATATATATTATATTCAGTTTTAAAAGTATATATTATGAATCATTGTAAAATGGAGTAAGTAAGGATGTAACACCCAAACTGACTCCATTGTGATTTAGCAGTTGGTTCAAACAATTTAACAACAAATGCTGGATTGTAAATAAATATAAAACTATAAAGAAAATCCAGAAATAGGAAAACAGGGTTTTTATCCTGTGTTCTTTTTTGGATGAAGATAATAATAATAATAATAATAATATAAATAATAAAATAATAATAATAATAATAATAATAATAATAATAGCATCAGTAATCAACAATCTTAAATGTGATGGATGCAGTAATTGTATCAATTAAATATGCGATTAAAACCAAGATTAACTGAGATTCATTTTTTTAATCTCAAGATTAAACACGATTCTTTTTTTTTTTTAATTGCTTGACAGCCCTAATGAAAATGCTTTTGTTTTTCAAAACTGCCAATATTCTTACCCCTTTTTGGCACGAGCAATATTATCACTATTCCTTCTGCTGAAGATATTTTGGTTCTTTGCTTGTATTTTATCACAGTTAGATGCATCATCAAAAACAATGCTATAGGTACCTGCAAGCAGCTTTTATAAAACAGCGTATCTGTAATAAAAACCTACATATTTCCCTTCATCACTGCAATATCCAGTTTCCTGTGTGTTTTATTATTCTAGGATCTATATAACCAATCTACCAAAATATAACAACATTCCTGATTGTTTTTTTTTCCTCACATCACCTCCAGTCACCCAATGCTTTGCACTCAACTGAACGGAAGGGCTAAATTAGATTACAGACAGTTTGCTGCAATGTATCTCTGCTTGCTATACAGAAATCAATTTCTATGACTACATTTAATTTCAGGTACAATAGGACCATATTTAAAAAAAAGCCTGAAGGTATGACAGGTAACTGAGATTTTTGGTTCTTCTCTTGTTTTATTTTTATAGAAATATAAAAAAAAAAAAAAAGGGCTACAGGTTTACTGCTTCGTCATGTTACCTTTGCTGTAGGTCACATTGCCGGTCTAATTGCAGCCAGACCACTGGAGTGAGTTTTAACTACAACACTTTGAAGTGACTAAGTACCAATAATCAGCAGCAACTTTTCCTATACAGGTTTGTCTTTTAAATATCTTTTATATTCTGAATTGAAAGATAAGCAAACAACCATTAACAGAAAAAAAAAATGTTTTGTGCTTGGTAAGAAAACTGATTTTAAACTCTACAATTCTAGATGTACAGTACATTTTTTTGTCAACATACCATAATGGCGTATATCCCTGCAAACCTTATTCCTGCGACTATAGCTGTATCGATATGTTTTAACACAATACAGAATTTAGCACAATATTGTAATTGTTATACTAAACAGGGGCATTTCTCTTAGTATCCCTGGTGCTATTTCAAAATCACTGTGCTCTGATGAGCCTCTGAGCAGGAGCTGAGGTACACAAACTGACACTGCAGGCACAAATTGCTCCTGACAACATCTGCCTGCAGCTGTCAAGCCTACAGATATAAACCAAAGAATAATTCTAAGTGACTGCAAAGGAATTATATAATGTGTTCAATATAAAACTAAAAATCTGTATGGCTGAACTAAAATGAAGGCGAAGACATCCATTCCTCTTCTCCATGACCACTATATCATAGATAAGAATGTCCTAGATATGTTAGGGTTCAAAGTCAGAGCGACCTCTCACTTAAATATCTATAATCTGGTTGGACTGGATCGTACTTCATATCGGGATGCTGTGCTATACTCTGAGATAGTGGCATGGTGGTCCTGTGGGGTAACTGACTAGCATCTCGTGCCATTCCCGGAGGCCCAGGATTTGAGTGGCAGGGGGTGTTCATGTTAAACTGAAGTGTGCTCAGAGATAATTGAAGATACTATGGCTGTAGCCAGTGTCATTGTCTCTACCATTCATGAGTACAATATTTGAAAGCAAATGATTTTATATACAGTAGGCCTATAATGGATTATCTATGAATGTGGTATTGTTTTCTAGAATCAAATGTATTACCCACATTATAAGAAAGTTTTAGCATTGTAATATAATGCACCTTATACATTAGTGAGGTTCTTGAAAAAAGTAGGTCTCACAAATATATTTTAAACAGCAAATAAACAATCAAGTATAGAAATGAAAAAATGCATTTAAGATATTTATTAGAAGTTTGCAATATGTTATATATAATAATAATAATAATATGACTTGTATTCCTGAGAGATTCCATTCAGTGCACTTCCTACGGTATATATACATTTGTACAGATGTATTATTAATCTGCTGACCTATTTTGCTGATCTTATTCTGTTTTCCGTGTCTACCCAACACCTAATATCTATCCAACGAAAATTGCAGTTTTGTAAGGATTATAATAAAACCAAAAAATCCTAACTGGCCATTTTTGGAATTTAGTTTTTAAAATTCTAGGTCGTAGGATGATACTGTTTGGATGATGCCAAATTAATTGTTATAAACTGATTGATGATATTAAAATATTGCTGCTAGAAGATACTCCATTAAAACTCATGAAGCTGACAGCTGCTGTAAGCATTTTTTTGTAATGGGACTGATTAACAAACCTGCTTGCCATGGTGAAGGTACTGTACAAGTGAGCTAATAAAGTCAAGACATATTTCTGAAGTGCCATCACTATCAGAATTGGAATAGTCTTACCAAACAATGCAAAGAAAAATATGTTACAGTATTCCACACATTGTTACAGTCCATATGTATGTTTTACATTTTTACACAAACTTATTTATTTAAAGGGAAATATTATTGCTTCTAAAGACCCTATTCTAAGTGAAGCATTTAATTGTGGATATTACAGAACAGGAGTAGCACTGAATAGATAACTAGCTGAATAGAAGAGTGACAGTCAACCTCCAAAACCCGTAGTCGATTGCTATCTACCATATATATATATATTGTGAAAATCCTCTCACAGTTTGTTGCCCCTTTAAGAAGTAGACCCAGGAAAAAGAAATGAAATATTAAAGTGCTTACGTGCACTTTTAATAAACACAAATCAAATAAAACGAAACACAAACAAAACCTAACTCCGTTTTGGAGCTCTGACTATACACCACCAGGTCCCTGACTAACACGCAGGATGGCTAAGCCGTTTTACCTGACACAAACAAAAACACCATACCTCACTCTTGACTGCTTGGGAACAGAGCACACCTTCTGCTTCCCACCTCTCAGCAGCCCTGAACAGACTGGCTGCATTCCTTAAATACCCTGCACCTGGCTGTAATTTACAATTAACACCAGGTGCAGGGGATTACTAAACAATAAGACCATTAGCCCATATATATATATATATATATATATATATATATATATATATATATATATATATATGATATATGACCAGAACATTAATACATAGTTTATTTTTAAACACAACCCATTTTAAAACATATTGCATGAACAGTGTTAACAAACAGTGCATTCTCAAATGCAGTACAAGATCTATTAAAACATTTTTATAGTGTGGACTAGTCAAACTATTCGACTTTCTTTGGACTACCTGTAACCAATTCAGCTTTCACATTTTCAGATATGCAAAATGCTTGTATTTTAATTCATTTGAACTATTAAATAGTAAGGTCTAGGAACTGTAGAAATAACATGGAGATGTATTCTGTTTTTTTTATTTTTTATTATTATTATTACATAAAAGCCCACAGATGCCAAGGTCTCATTTGCAGTGGTAATCATCCTTTAATTTTATATTCCATTTCTTGTAGATTGACACAGTTTCAATGTTTTAAATCCATAAATGTATTGGGAAATTATTACAAATTCAATTTTATTTTTTGTTTTCGCTTACTATGTATTTGACAAACTGAAATATTATTTATTATCTGGACCAATAGGAAAATGAATAATAGACACAGTGGTGTAAGCACATCCTTTTGGTTAGTTAGCCAATGTTTAGGTTTTTTTACAGTGTTTCTTTCAAATAAGCTGAGCTAACACAATTACAGTGGGCAGTGTTACATCCAGTAATATTGTTTGATGTGTATGTTCACTTGCAATGCTGTGTGTAAGTTTCCAGCAGGAATAACCTTTGTTGATTGTTTTTTGTTTGTTTAGGGTTTGTCGGATGGAAGTAGAGTTCATATTAAGCCAAGCTTTTCTTTTCTAAAGTCTTGCCGATACTGTCAGAACTGCAAGAGTTGCCTTGAAGAGAAACACAACTTCAATTTAACTCACCTGCTTTTATGCAAGTCATTTCTGAAAAAAAGTAAGCATGCATTGTATGCTAATATTCATTCACTGAAATAGCTAACTGAGATTAACGTATAGGGTCTTGTTTTCAATATGATCTTGAGACACGGAGAAGTTAAATCAGTAGTGAGACTTTGTGCATTGAAACAAATAGCCTATAGTACTAGAGTACAGCATGACTGTATACATACACAGAATGATTCTCAAGTGTTCTAAATGAATGGTTGTTCAGACTGTGCAGTTTGCGTAATAAGGCAGCTCTTTATATCTGTTCTGCAGCTTCACAGGGTGGAGCAAGGCCACTTGATGTAATATTTGAGAACATGGAGTTAGTAACTTATGAACATGAAAAGAGAGGGGCTCCGTCTCTTCAAAGGCCCAACATATAAAAGGGGGGTTTTGTCATTGAGGAGACCCGACAGTCAGGAGAGGGGTCACCGTCTCTGAGGAGACCCGACATATGAAGAGGCTTGAGAACCAGACAGAAAAACATGGATTAGTGTGTATTAAACACATGAGAGAGGTTCAGCCTGTTTAAAGGTCCAACATGCAGCAGGGGGGTTCCGTTGCTGAGGAAACCAGACAAACAGGAGGACTGGTCATTGTCTCTGAAGAGACTCGACATACGAAGAGGCTCTCAAACTGAAAAAGGGAAATATGGAGTGAGTAAATATTCTAACATATAAAGAGGGGGTTTCCACCTCTTCAGAAGTCCAGAAGGGGGGTTATGTCGCTAAGGAGACCAGACAAACAGGAGAGGGGTCTCGTCGCTTGAGGGCCCACATAAATAGAGGCATCAGAACCTGAAAGAGAAGAAGAAAGGGATCATGCAATGCTAAGGTGGAGTTTGGCCCAGGGTCCCCTCTGACTCGTGGAGAACCCTCCTCTAAGAGATAAATGAAGCACAGCTTAACAAAGGGTTGGAGAAAGTGGAATCACTAACCCCCCAAATGGAACAAGAGAAAACATTTAATACAAGAAGAAAAGAAAACATTTAACACTACAAAGGGGTTAGTAAGTTGCTCCCTACTAACTATGTGTAGACCCTGCGCACAGTGGAAAGGAAAAAAAAATCCCTTTTCTTTTTAGGAGAAAACCTTTGGTGGCCCTGGAGAAAAGGTCGTCCCCACTCTGGACATACTAGTAATGGACTGCTGAGCACAGGATATTTCGAATGGGGAAGAATGTATGTAAGCTTCAACTGCTGATGAGGTCCAGTGCCCCGTATTTTTAATTAGATGGTGGTTAATGTTTGTTCTTGCAGCTGATGTGGCTGCCCTGATTCTGAATAAATGAGGAGTGTAAAATTGTGGGGGAAGTCCTGCTCTGGAAAGTGGAAAGTGGAGAGATGTGAAGTGAACAAATGCTTTGAGACAACACAGGCTTGAATTGATGAACAGGGGGTCAGATGATGAAATGGGTTTGCGTTCTGCAATATATCTGCATGGAAGCATATGAAAATAGAGGAGAGTCAATTTTTCAAAAATGAATACATTGTCCTTTCTGAAGCTGATCCATTTTTGAAATGCATAGGAAGAGAATAAAATGGGAATCTAAAATTACTGCAGTGAATACCCAGAGTGTGAAAGCTGGCAATAGAAGGAACTGTATATTCTGAGCATCTCAAGAACCCCAAAAATTCAGCTAGACATATGGTTTCCATTGTTAAGACATCAAATGAAAAGAAGCAGCCTTGACGGAGGATTGAAATCAAATTGCCAAGAATCTCTATAGAGATAGGCAGGCGAGAAGGAGATGCGGCCAGAGAACTCTTAGAGATTCCGCGCAGGAGGAAACAGACAGCTAGAATTGGTAGGAGAGTTGGAGAAGCAATGGACATCAAGCAATGTTGATGTTGTATTCCTGACAGATAGGATTTGATTGTAGCTGGAGCCAGATGTAGAGAATCCTTTGCATGTACTATGAAAGCCATGATCCAGTCCTGGTTGGATGGAGTCGGATTAATCCTGTTTGGGAACAAAAAGTTACATAAATAACCTAGCCTGTAGAATAGGAGGACCTGGTAGAGGGAGCGAGTGCTGAAGCCATGTATACTTGAGCCTAATTGAGTAGTTTGCTGATAGCTGATTTCAGTTGAAGATCAGTTGACGGAACTGGCGGGTCGCTGCTGGAGTTGGCAGGGCTGTAGGAAACAGGCGGTCAAATTTGGAAATCTGTAAACAAGAAAGAGCATCAGCTGCACTATTATAGATGCCCGATAGATAGCAGGTTTGTATTAGAAAATGATTAGATATTGAAATCCATATTAGCCACCATAGTAATTGCATGATAAGAGAGGATCTGGAACAGCCTTTATTGATAATATGCACTGTAGATATGTTATCACAGTAGAATAATATTGATTTCTTAGAGCAAAGATGACCCCATAGCTCAGCTGCCATGACTATACTCAAACCTAGAAGCCCAGTAGCAGTCTTTGTGATGGCTGTATTCAAAACACTGTAAATAGTATAACGAAAGGAGAAACAGTCATATGTAATTCTTTTTTTTTTTTACTGAGTATGTCACAAAGATCTGAACAACCAAAGCATACGTATATATATGTATTTTAGAAATCAAAACAACAAAATGTAAATAAATAAACATCTGAACAGACATCGGTTTACAACATACATATTTATAAAACTGAAACGATGGCAATACATCTTTTACTTTTCAACAGCAATCAGTTTATTATCAGATGAGTAAAAGTAACAGAACAACATAGATAAATAAACTTAGAAAAAACATTTTACAGAAGCGCACAGCACAAGAAGTTATAACAAAAAGTCTAATTTATTTTTCTTTTTTACAACAAAAGGGTATCCCTTTAACTTGTGTCTAAGGCTGTTTACAATCAACACAGATAATGTGCTTCTCCACGCTGCCTTTCTGTACAGGGCACAGCTGTTCAAAGTTTTATTTTTATTGCACTTTCCAACCTGGCATTGGTGTCTCTTGCGGCTCTCAATGGGGTTGCCAGCTTTAGCTGTGGGTACATGCTTGGCAGTCTCCCTCTGTTCCAAATGCTTCTTGCAAAGTTCCTGTGCTAACTGTAAAATATATTCTCTCCTTGGTGAATTCTTCTTGGTGCATTCTTTGTAAAGTACCCAGGAGTTGATGGCTGCTAGGTACAATACATTGTAAAACACCTGAACAGACCACCATCGGGAGCCAGCTTTCATGAAATACTTCCGTGCCTTCTGATCCAAAACATCAACTCCACATTTTGTTGCATTGTAAAACTCCACAGTTTCTGGTATTTATTTTTACTAGTACCGATGCTAATCGACTAACCAAAGCAGTGCATCTGGCAAGCAGGTTCCAGCCTTCAAAAGACTGATTGAAAACAATAGACTGTCAGTCATTGTCTCGGGCAGAGAGTAGAAACTAATCTGATTACAGCTAAACACATTACGGACTGGTAAAAAAAAAAAAAAAAAAAAAAAGGCAGAAAACCATACTGTGTTTCCTGTGTGGCCGTCAATGTGACTGCTCCCGGGGCTTTTAGGTATAATGTAATATATCTCCTTTATTTCTGCACTCCCGCGTTTCATGCTTTGTGAGAATATTTAATACATACGGACAGAAAGGAACATGAACGCGCAGCCCCATATGTGTTACATGACTGGAGAGAATTACATTTTAAAACCAAAAAAAACCAAAATGACCACCTGGGGCTTCTAGTGTTAAATGCTTCTTTGCTGATGAGTAATCAGATATAAGTCTTGCAATCCACTTAGGATTACATTTTTTACCTCTCTAATAAAACCAGTGCAGGCACATGCAGAGTGTCCTCATAATCCTGTCCAAAATCACCTGCCCTAGCTCACCTGCTGTATCAATGCAAATGTATCATTTTATTTTATCTGTCATTTATTTAATATTTTGGTCTAACTAGAAAGCTATTCCGGGTTCATTTTTGGGGGATTTCATAAAAAAAACAAAGTGAATAGAAGCCTCGTACAGAATCTGGGGGCCTTGACACTTGCGTGTTCCATGAAACATTCCATTATTATCAAATTTAACTGCCATTTTAAATTATTTACATCTTGTTTATAAATTCAACCTAAACTAGTTATCCATATAATATTTTTTAAACCAAAAACACCCCATAAATCATTGAGTGCTGAAGGTACGCAGCAGTTTCTTTCATTCTGATTGTGTAGATTTCAGCATACCAGCCTTGTTCTTACTTTCATTCGTTCCTAACTCACATGCAACAAACAGTTAAGGAATTTATGCACATCTTACTGCAGAAATAGAGAACCTGCTTCATCCCTTCAACCTTCTGGCAAGAGCCTGAAGCCAGACTGGGATATCTGTTTAAATCAGACTCCTTATCATGACAGGAATTGCTCAATTCACTTGACATTGAGTGACAGAGTTTAAGATGTTGGCAACAGTCACACCAAGGTCCTTTAATTCTGTTTGACATTAAATGGCAAATAAATACAGATGCCCGATACACGTTAGCTTTTGACAGAATGAATGAACAGATTGAGATAAATTAGAAGTGTCTTGAGAAATATAAGATGTATATAAGATTTATAAGAAAGTATTAGACTTAACCGTACAGATGAGAATGATGTTTAATTTATGAACATGTATTATTGTTATTATCCATATAATTAAAGCAGGTACTGTATTTTAGCGCAGGAAGAAGATAAATATTTTGAATGCTTTAAAAAACATTATAAAATAATAAATCTGACTTGAATTTTCAGAATATGCATGGTTTTGGTGTTAAAAACTGTAAATCTCCCCCACAATATAATAGGAGTCTGACAAGAGTAGGAAGAGGGTATACTGCATGTGGAAAAGGCTGTCAATGTACAGTGGATTTTGCAGCAACAGAAAATCAAAGGAACATATTTTTCTTAGGAGGGTGGCACTAAGAAAAATCATGCAGCAATGCCTGAAGCCAAAAGCAGAATGCATCAATTAAAGAGCTAGTAGCATAAATAAACCTTCATAGCATTTTACATTACATGAACAATTCAAACTTACCTGAAACAGTGTTCTTGATATGTTTTGGTGTGTTTTTGTTATTAGCAGACTGGGGTTCTTCATTGAAACATCATGAAGCTTGTTAATTGTGCAATTCATGAGTCAGCAATATTCCAGTACCACTACAACAGAAAAACAAATGAGGTAAAACAATACCTTCAACTTCAGCTTTAAATACAAAACCCTAAAATTACTTAGATTACTTGTATACACAAATAACTACTATTCTTCACTGTTAGCCTTCGCTTTTAATGAGTCAAATATCAAACTTTTGTTTTAAATGCATTGTAAGCTCTTTATGGCGGATTTGAGGCTTGGTGGTCCAGTGGTTAAAGAACGGGACTTGTTGCCACGAGGTTTCTGGTTCAATGCCAGCTCAGCCGTGACTCACTGTGTGTGGCTCTGAGCAAGTCACCTATCCTCCTTGTGCTCCGTCCTTTGGTTGAGATATAAAACGCAAGGTCCTATTGTAAGTGACTCTGCAGCAGTTGTGATGCATAATTCACCCCTTAGTCTCTGTAAGTCGATGTGGATAAAAGTGTCTGCTAAATGACTAATTAATAACAGCATACCAAAAGCCCTGTTATCTTAATGACATTCTAAATAATATACATTACCTGTTTTTAATTTAATTTAATTTTATTTTATTTTTTTAAATATGCTTCACGGTACCACTGGGCTTTACAATGCTTACCCATGATTTACCATGATTTCACTATGCTTTATTACACTTGCTGTGCTTTTACTGTAAGAAACTTTTAAAGGGATTTAGATAGATACTCCAGTGTGGTATTTCAAAGGCCCCAGTCTAATTCACATTAGATGTCTTGTTTTTTTCTGTAACATCAGCAGTTGTTTTTTTCGGTTCACACACAAAAGTGTGCAAGCAGAGTGGTAAATGCTTATTGAATATGGCCCTTGGACTTACAGTAAGAAGTTGGAGATTAAGATAGCACTTGACTATACCTCTTTATTTTGATTACAGTACTGTAGTATATAATAATGCTGTGTGCATTTCCACCAGTCAATCTGTCAGGGTGTGATCAGCTAGCATGCTTTAAGACAATAATTGCTAATTAACCTTCCAACAGCTACCTTACTATTATTTTATTTTATGATCACACTTACAGGATACTTTTTACTCCAAACACTTTTTTAAAAATCTTTTTGGGGATAGCTTTCTAATCCAAACTGCCATTACCACTGTTGTTTTCAGAAAGGAAAAAACACACCAATTAAGTCATTTTGAAATAAATAACTCCGACATTTAATGCTATGAAGTCATGAGCTGTTTTGTTTTTTTATTTGTTTTAAAAATGTAATTGTTTTTTAGTTTTTTTCCCTGTTAGAAGAAAATGTGCTGTTGATAATTTGGAGTAAATATGGTGTGCATGGTGGTGATTGTGTGAATATTGGTGGTGGCTGGTGAGTTAAATTACAAGATATATTTTTGAAGAGGATGTTGTAATTGTAACTGACCATGAATTGACACAGGCAATACGTATACTATACATGGATAATTATAGCTTGTAAATTATATTAGTTGTCTCAAATATGTGGACCTTAAAGTATACCCTTTTAATACCCATAAACACAATTTGGCAACCTAGGTGCCAAAGATTCATTCCTGATTTTGTTATTACGGTGATAAAATATCAAGGGGGCAACATGGCGAAAATAGGTGATGTTTTCTTTTGTTTGTTTGTTTGTTTGTTTTAACTACAGTACTGTAGCTTTACCAATACCTTACTCAGCTCAAGCATAACTTGAAAACAATAAACACATAATAACAATGCTGATTTATTTTAGTATTAAGAACTGGTAGGACAGCAACCTCTCATTAAAACCTCTGGTCCCCTTTCAATTCGAAGAAGAACACCGACTGCGGAGTGATGTCCCAGATCCCGCCTCCCAAGGGATCAAATAGTCACTGTGCAGAATGCTTGGTCTCTTCTTCCTCTCACCACTGGTAAGGTAGAGTATAAACTAACCATCAGTGTTGCATCAAGTTTTTTCAAAGAGCTCTCACTTTGAGTTCCCTGTATTTCCCCTGCGATAAACTCGCTGGAAGTTGGCATTGCTACTTCCGTGGAATCAGTGGCTCCACTGCCTGTGCTGCTTCTTTCTTTCTTCACGGTCTACTTCACTTGCATTGCAGACCGCTTTTAACAAACTCTTTTTCAGTAGCTGTATTTCTGCTAATTAAAAAGAAAAAAAAGAGGGAAGGTATCTGCGTGATCCTCCACCGGTGTTCGGCGAGTCTGCTGTTGCTCACTTTTAGTATGCCACTAAAAAATGTTATTGTTGTCTTGTCTACCGTACAGTACTTTATGACTGTTATCAGCGTGTGTCGACTTAGTATGTCTACCCAGTTGTGTGTATTTTTTGTAACTGAGTAGCCCTTGAGGATGACACCTTCTGCCCGATCTGTACATCTTTTCCGCCGCGCTCTCAGGATAAGACGCTTAAGTGGGCTAAGGGGTTATCCACCACTTCGCCTGCTGGGGCCAGGTCATCAGCAGCTCTGGGAGCCCCTGAGCCCCCCTCTTCAAGCTGTCACAGAGCTCACCCGTGCCCTGCGCTCAGCCGCAGAGGCCATGCCAGCGTTCTCCCTCAGAGCAACCCGCAAGGCGAGTTAAGAGCTCGACCCAGGAGAGGGACATTATGAACCTGAAGGCTCAGATGGCCCAAGTGTTAGAGCTCTTGGCCAGGCAGCAGGCCCCTAACCCTGCTCCGGCCGGGGCACCGTCATTGCCCGCACTATACACAGCCCCTCCTCTCCCTATGGAGATGCAGGATGAGCTGGATCCAGTGCTAGGGATAGCTGAGGAAGACGAGGAATCCCTTGTGAGATGGTGACTTCCTTTCCGAGGGAGCTTGGCCTATAGGATTTTATCTAGCAGACAGCTCTGGCTGTCCCAGATGAGGGTCCCTGATGCTGAGTAATCAGCGTTCCTAGTTGCGCCGATTTCATCAGGGCATACTTTCTGTCCGGCGGTGGAGGAGATACTTCAGCGCTCCCAGCGAGAACATGAGGCCTCCGAGCAGGTGGCTGCAATGCTCCCTTCATGTGCCCCAGAGCAGGGTAGGTTGAGCTGCTGGCATGCGGGGTGCATCAAATGACACGTACAGTCCCAGTCCCCACGGCTCCCTTGGGTGACCTAAAGCACCGCCTACAGTTCACAGAGCTGGCAGGCAACCAAGATTCCTAGCAGGGACGTGAGAACACAGGAAGCTGAGCCACCGAGCAGCAGCGTTCCAAGTGCTAGTTCCAAACCCTCTGTAAGCCATTGCAGCAGAGTGCCCAGTCTTGTGGCCTCAGACCCTCCACTTCTCTCCACACCAGCTGCAATACTGGCATACTTGCACCTCGGACATCTGGGTGCCACCGTACAAACCAGTTACGCTATACAGTTCCACATGGGACCTCTTCCTTTTTGAAGGGGTCACAAATACATTTGTGACAGACCCTCTCCAGGCCTCAGTGCTATGTCAAGAAATAGCCACCTTGCTCAGCTCTCGTAGACCCCGTCTCCCACGGGAAAGGGTTCTACTTGAGATACCTCCTAGTGCCCAAGAAGGATGGTGGCTTCTGCCCCATCTTAGACCTGAAGCACCTCAATGGTTTTCAAAAGGAGAAGAGGTTCAAAATGCTGACCCACCGTCACATTCTCCAGTCGATCCGGCTGGGCAAC
Organism: Polyodon spathula; assembly: GCF_017654505.1. Classification (NCBI taxonomy): domain Eukaryota; kingdom Metazoa; phylum Chordata; class Actinopteri; order Acipenseriformes; family Polyodontidae; genus Polyodon; species Polyodon spathula. The sequence goes on along the minus strand of NC_054535.1, from coordinate 91,248,316 downwards.
TGGTTTACCACAGTGGACTTAAGGGACGCATACTTTCATGTTCCCATTCTTCCAGCGCACATGAAATACCTCTGCTTTGCCTTTCAGGGAAGTGTGTACGAGTTTTCAATGCTGCCATTCAATGCTGCCATTCGCCCCAGAACGTCGCTTTATACGTTCTTGCCGTTATCGCTGCTCCCAACCTACCTGAGAAGGTCCGGTTCGAGAAAGTGACGATTTTCCTTGTGGCCCCTCGGTGGTCCAGGAGAATCTGGTTTGCAACCTGTGCCAGCTCCTTCAAGGTCAGCCCTGGGAGATCCCGCTCCGCCTGGATCTCCTCAGTTAGACGAAAGGCAGTCTTTGGCATTCAGGTCTGGCCCGAGAATGGGACAGCTGGACAGCCCTTGGGCTCTCTGATGATTTTGTGGGCACCTTGCACAATGCCAGGGCAGTCTCCACTAGATCGTTATACACCTATAAGTGGAGGTACTTCCAAAACTGGTGTCTGACCCTCGGTCATGACCCCATATCTTGTCCTATGCCTGTTATCTCTCAGTTTCTGCATCGAGTTGCTAAATGCCGATAAAACTTCTTCTACATTGAAAGCTTACCTTGCAGCTATATCTGCATGCCATGCTCCAGTGGATTCTGTTTCACTTGGTGCGCAATTTTGGCAACCTGGGTTCCTGACTTTTACGCCCTCCCAGAAGGTACGTTCTGCCAGAGTGGAGCTTTGATGTCGTGCTGGAGGCTCTCACGAAAGCACCGATTGAGCCTATATACTCCATAGAGTTCAAGTACCTGTCCATGAAGACAGCCTTTCTTTTGGCCATCACCTCTGCAAGGCGTGTTAGTGAGCTGCAGGCACTGTCTGTGCATAGTTACTGCATGTGTAATTGGGGCAATGGGAACAGGGTGTGTCTGCGGACAAACCCTACGTTCCTCCCCAAGATGATATCGGCATTCCACATGAACCAGTCTGTGGGATTGAAGTTTTTCCATCCACCTCCCTTTGCTACAGAGGAGAATATGAGTTTGAATTATCTCTGCCCAGTGCGGGCATTGACATGTTATGTTATGTTTATGTCATTTTGACCAGCTCTTTGTCTGTCATGGTATATGGACCCTGGGACAGGCCCCCCTCCAAGCAGCGACTGTCGCACTGGATTGCAGACACAGGCTCAACTGCGTATGATAATGCCAGCTTATCCCCACCTGGTCGGGTAGCTACACACTCTACCAGATGGGTGGCCACTTCTTGGGCCCTGTTTAGAGGAGTCTCAATGTCTGAGATGTGTACTGCAGCTAGCTGGACTACGCCATATACCTTTAGCAGGTTCTACTGCATTAATGTGGTAGATCCTTCAGTGCCTTCATTGGGCATAAGGGTCCTTGAGGTTGCTCACTCCCATCGCTGACCTTATTGGTTATGTGTGGTTGAGGTATACCTCATTAACTGTCCGCTCATTTCCCTTGCAACGGCTTTGGTATAGTTTCCCAAAAGTATCGCGATGTTCATATTCGAATTTAAAGAAAACATTAGGTTACAGATGTAACCATGGTTCCCTGAAAGAGAAGACAACCCCCGACCAGCTTCGGTCGCTTACGCGGCTTTCAAGCAAAAAGTGACCGAGCATTCCGCACAGTGACTATTTGATCCCTTGGGATGCAGGACCTGGGACGTCACTCCGCAGATGGGCCTATCTGAAGCTTTGATATAAAATGCTTATAAATACCCACCAAAGGCAGGCAATATCCCAAAAGTATCATCAATGGTCGTCTTCTCTTTTAGGGAACCAGGGTTACATCCATAACATGTTTTTATATTATGCTTATATTTATGCTGCAGTATCATATTTAGTATTAAACCTTTAAAAAAAGGCTGGATTTTGTTCACATGTAGTTTAATGTACTGCATCTTGGAACATGCAGACTCAATTTCTACAATTAATGACTTACTGGTACTTTTATAAATAATTGTTCCCTATAGAAATTTATTGTTCCTCTTTACTAGAATTGTGAGACCTGCCAGCACATTTAGTACATGCAGTAACCACATTACTTATTTAATAAGTACAACAGAATGAGAACAGATACTGTCTGAAATGCTGACTTACGTAGTTTCAGTTTCTCACACCTACATTGATCAAGAAATTCAAGAAGGTATACAGATATTTTGCAGGTCGAACTACAGTATAAGTTAATTGATTAGGTCAATTAATTTTGCCTGAGAAAGTTGTATCTTGAAAGCTGAAGATGAACAGCACACTTTAAAGCAGTCAACCAAAAGTTAAAGAACAGTTAAAAAATAAGTTAGTAATACTGTTGTTCACAGACAGAATGTAGTAATCAGGAATGGAACTTTATTGTTACAACAGAATAGACCCATATGTCTCTCAACTATTTTATGACTGCCGTCAAAACCCAGCTGCCTCAATTAACTGGAGCTATTGTGACATTCCATAACGTAATAGCAGTGCTGTACGACGCATTCGTTTTTTAAACTGAACATACCTATCAACTTAAACAAATATTTAGTCAAAACTGTTGTATATATCCAAGCAACAGCTGTCAAATGAGTTGTCTACATCGTTCACTTGATACAAGCAAATAAAACACTTTACATAAGCATGTACCACAGCAATTTGACTTTGTTTTGGTGCTTTTGGAGGACGTGGTCCTACGTCTAAATTCTGATTGACGTCTCTCTGCAGCCACTGAGATAAGACAGGAAGGCATGGAGAGAGCATGGCTTAAATGTTTCTGGTTTAAATACTGTTGGTAACTTTCACTGACTGAGGGTTTACATTAATGTGGAAGATACGTCTTTAGTGCAATGTCTGACAGATCTTTGGTGATGGTTGCAAGGATTTTCCTGTCAACTAAATTATAATTGTTTGCAAAAGTATGAAGATTTTCCTGCCTGAAACGTTACAATATTCATTTGTGTTTTAACTGGTATTCACAGAGAAACTAAAGTTCCAGATTGTGGCAGAGCACAGCTCTGCTCTTTAGAAATTGGCAGGGATGGGGTTAAATTCCCCTCCCTGCCTTGGTTCATTGTGTTCAGGTGGCTGGGGTTGATTAGATGATTAGTTTAATTAATGATCAATCAGTGCCCAGCCACCTGACATAAAAGGAGGCCTCTGCTTTTCATTTGGAAGGAGGGAGCTGAGGAAGCAGGTTTTTGTTAGTTTTGCTTTTTGTCTTTCTTTTTGTGTTTAAATTGCTTTGTTTTGGCCCTTGTGCCCTTTTTTTGTGTGTATTTATAATAAAATAATTATTTTTTTGAACTACAGACTGTCTCTGGGCCTCTATCTACTCGCCAGCCTGCCACATTTGGTGTCAGCAGTGGGATAGCGCCACCTAGAGGCTCAGCGCAGTATTTTGTTTTATTTTTATTTATTTTTTTAATTTTTGGGATCTTTTTTTTTTTTTTAACATGGGAAAGAAGAGCAGACAGCGGCAAAGGCAGGACAAGCAGCAGCTGAAGAAATGTAAGCTGCTGCAGCCACCGCTGGAGGACCCGGCCAGCCTCTTCCCCTGGTGTTCCTGGTGCGGGAAGGAGGACCATCGTTGGCGGTCCTGCCCAGATGCGCCACCGGCAAACTGGTGTGGCCGGTGTGAGGAGGATGCCCCTACAACCAGGCCCAGGAGGAGGTGCAGTGTTCACCCCGGGCATTAGGGGCCACCCCACTACCTCCAGCACCACCACCTTCACCACCGTCCCAGGAGATCTGGGACTGGTTGATGCACCCTGAGGCAGACCTCGTCCACGATCTCCCCATAGTTATCAACACACTGTGGCGTCGAGATGGGGAGAGGTGGGAACAATGAAAGGAACAACACCACCCGGCGTCCTTCCCAGAGGTTGCCCTCATGGTGGTTAATTACCTGGCGGTAGACATGGAAGATGCCCCAGTCACTCCAATAAAGAGGGGTGAGCCGTCGCTCCCAGAGCCAGAGAGGGGTGAGGAGCTGCCGTCCTGAGAGCCAGAGAGGGAGGAGGAGCTGCCGTCGTCCCGAGAGCCAGAGAGGGAGGAGGAGGAGCTGCCGTCGTCCTGAGAGCCAGAGAGGGAGCCGTCACTCCCAGAGCCCGAGAGGGAGGAGGAGGAGCCGCCGCTCCCAGAGCCCGAGAGGGAGGAGGAGGAGCCGCCGCTCCCAGAGCCCAGAGGGGAGGAGCTATGGCCCAAGGATGCCTGCCTTGCACCGCTCAGGGATGACGCATCTGCATCGGCTGGGGTCACCTGCTGCTCCGCATCGGCTGGGGTCGCCTGCTTCTCCGCATCGGCTGGGGTCGCCTGCTGCTTCGTATCGGCTGGGGTCGCTGGTGTCTCCTTTTTGTTTTTTAGGCCTCCCGAGGGTCTGCTGCCGCCATTACTGCCTCCGCCACGAGAGGGAGCTGGGCCGCCATCATCGCAGTGCTACCTTGGAGATTCGGGGCCCCCTCAACCAAAGAAGTCTTGGGGGCTCCGACATCAACCCCGCCCACCACCACCCACCAAAACAGCCCACCCAAGGGACATAATTGGACTCTTGGGGGGGGGGGGGTGGGGGGAAGGGGGGAGTTGGCCGATTGCGGCCAGTGTATGTTGTACATGGGGGGGAGGTATGTGGCAGAGCACAGCTCTGCTCTTTAGAAATTGGCAGGGATGGGGTTAAATTCCCCTACCTGCCTTGGTTCATTGTGTTCAGGTGGCTGGGGTTGATTAGATGATTAGTTTAATTAACGATCAATTAGTGCCCAGACACCTGACATAAAAGGAGGCCTCTGCTTTTCATTTGGAAGGAGGGAGCGGAGGAAGCAGGTTGGTGGTTTTTTGGTGTGTGATTTTTTTGAACTTTGATAAATCCAGTGAAGGCATTGCCCAGCCTGGACATTATTATTTTTTGTTAGTTTTGCTTTTTGTCTTTCTTTTTGTGTTTAAATTGCTTTGTTTTGGCCCTTGTGCCCTTTTTTTTGGTGTATTTATAATAAAATAATTATTTTTTTGAACTACAGACTGTCTCTGGGCCTCTATCCACTCGCCAGCCTGCCACACAGATCCATTTTTGCCAGTGGTCCACAATTTCCACTTATTCATTAAAAATGTCGCAGGAATCAGTCCTCCTCGCATGGCCCTGTGCATGTGTCTCTGTAGTGTTCAGCACTGTGAAAACCTCTTAATCTAATCATAAAGTAAAGCAGTCTTTATAATGAGGTTGAATTGATTAATGAGTGATTTCATTTAGCGTTATATTGTATCTGAGTGTCCCATTTACAAGTGCATTAAAAATAAAAATAGATATTACAGATATAAATTGCTTTTTCATTAAATTAGGATACAGTGGAATATTTTTTAAACTAGAAAAGGCTCCAATTGAGCACATCTCTCTCTCTCTCACACACACACACATATATATATATATACACACACACACACACACACATACACACATTATGCTTTTCGTTTATCTGTCTGACTTTCTGCTTTATTTTAAAACATCTCAATTCTGTTTCTTGTCACTCATACCTATGAGTATCTATGAGAAGTAGTTTCTCAGCCTCATTACCTTTTGTATTTTCAGCACATTGATGAGGACTCTGAATATGCCGAAGTTATGCCAATGGAATTCCACAGCAGAGTTCTTATTCAGAATTTAAATCCGTAGATTTGTACAACCCAAGTTTGCTTGCTTTAAAAACAGCATTTTGCATATTCCACAAAGCTTATTTCACATCTAATTAATCCAAATTCAACACCTGTTAAAAATAAGAGTCAAATTAAATTTCATGAACAAATCTGATAAATAACAAATATATAGGCGACATATATAAGTCTTCAGAGGTATACCTATATATTACAAAATTAATTGAAGATTTCCTTTAACCTGAAAAATATGTAAACACAGTATTCTTTTATGTATTTGACATTTTTCTGCTGATCTCCGTTCTAGTCACACCCTCTGAATGTTGTCTGTCAATCAACAGCAATACATAAGCACAACAGGAATATCACCTAGTCTCCGGTTTGAATGACAAGTTGTAGAAATCAAACAACTGGATGCAGACTGATTACAGTGCTCCTCCTTTATAAGGCAGCCCCTTATCCTGCAGGACTGGTTATAAGGTGGTACAGTCATGGCTCCCATTTCCCCCATAATGCCATTGCACTAACACTAGTATTCTCGTTATAAGGCAGATCACAAATAGCACAGCCTCTTCACTATGGCTCCCGACTACAGCGTTATAAAGGGGGAGCGCTGTACTTATAATAATCTTTATGATCATGTGAAGAAGTTGCAGAGCAAACAGCACACTCTTCACTAACACATGTAGTCTGCTAGATATTTTTAAATGCTAAACATTTGTTTTGTTTCTTTACTTTTGCTAATACATTTTGGCACCCAATGGGTAACTTAAATTTACACAAATACACAAACGTGCACACAACTCCTAATTAAAAATTAAAAAAAAAAAACAGACACTTTTATTCTTTTACATATTTTACATTTGTTTAAGAGGTAGGTAAAACAAACCATGCTGTTTTTTTTTTTTTTTTTTTTTAATGTAGGAGGTACCAGAAGTGAAGATCAGTTTTCCGGTAAAAACCCTCTTCCTTCGGTTCTACTGCTTAAATGAGATATTGCACAGATTAACTTAAATGTACCAAAATGTTGACACACCTATGATTAACTGAAATAAACTCTTTAGCCATGTTAGTCATGTTCAGTTAATCAACAAGCATCATCAGAAGCTTTTCTCTGCTGTACACTGGTTACTGGCAAGGTGAGGAACAACTGCAAGAGTGAAAAGATTTCAGAGAACAAAACATCTGATGATAGGACAGCCTTCAACACATCAATTAAAGTGGTGACTTTTGCGACTTTGTTGTCAATGATGAAACATTCCTGAATCAAATCTGGCAAGGTTCTCCGCTGGTTTTCTAGATGACTAAAAGCCAAGTATTTTACATAAGTGACCTTGATTAGGTGTGGAATAACATTTTCTCCACTGCTCTGGAGCAGATATTTTCCATTGGCATGTGAAACCAGCAGGCTTTCAATTGCCCTTGGAGCAGCCAGCAAAACACTGTTTCAATTTGCCTGTGGTAATATACAAAGCTTCAAAATACTGCTTTTGGTGTTTCAAATGAATGAAAATGCAGCTCAGTTGTGGCCAACCCATGATAAAAAAAAAACAAAAAAAACAAATGTAGTTCTAGTGCATTAAGGTAATAATAATAAAAAAAAAACCTTACAAACAGTGTTTCATTTTGTTATTTCATAACAATACCAATCTGAAATGGCAGAAACGTGAAACAACTAGCATTATTTTTTTAATGGCAATTTTATATACAAATAGAAATGATTTACAATAAATCGTTCACAAAAAGGTAAGTCCAATAAACTTTGTAGACTGACTGGTACATTTACAGTATTGTAACTCCTGCTCACTCAGAGGGGCTAAAAACAGAAGTGTTATTTTTAATATGTAGTCCGACTACACCAATTCAGCGTGACAAAGAACAGAAAAATATTATATAATCAATCAGGTTCTTTTTATTCGAATACACAGTTAAAATATGGGAACAATGTCGCCAAGAAAACACAATCAATAAATACATATAAAATCAATGAGAATGTTTTTATTTGACACCTTGGTTAAAGAAGCAACAACACACTGTTCAATATACAAGTGATCAATTACAGATTTTCCGGGTCATCATCATTAAGATTTATCAAGTTCAAACTGCAATATTGCACTTTGGAAAGTGCTTAGTGCATTAAGGTACAGTTCATAAACTAGAGGATAATACAAACACTGACCACTGTAAAATACAACACAGAACATATGACACGTTGTCTGTGCAGGGGAGGGAACATCAGAGCAAGAAAACAATCTGTATAACAATTTTTACCTTCCATGTCAGGATCCAAACAGTTAAAAACGCACGCTCATTGTCCAAACCAACATACTGTACGCCAGCCGAATGCTTCTCATCAGGTATAATAAGCACCTCAACTGTCAAAATCTGCATAGTGTAATATACCGCAACACAAATCAATACTGTATAGATTTACACTGAGATATTACAAGACTTGCAACAGTACGGCAGACATCAACAATGTAAAGTGTTTATTGTTGTGTACTGTATTGCAAGCATGGGTGTTTTTCAGTTTTATAAAATGCATATACAGTGTACCTGAAGATTTCCTAAAATAAAACGTAGTTGTGGTTTGCATGAAAGTTGCTATTACATATGCAAACTCATTGAGAGATAGAAACCCACTGGTGTAAGTGCAATCCCTAGGCCCACAGCCAGCTTGAGGTGGCAGGTAAAGAACAGCCAGGTTCCAGTTGTACTGCCAAGATCACACATGAGCTAAAATGACCATGTGCATGCTGACACCTCAAGGTGCCAGATTACTTTAGCAGTTCAATATAAGAATATAAGAACATAAGAACATAAGAAAGTTTACAAACGAGAGGAGGCCATTCGGCCCATCTTGCTTGTTTGGTTGTTAGTAGCTTATTGATCCCAAAATCTCATCAAGCAGCTTCTTGAAGGATCCCAGGGTGTCAGCTTCAATAACATTACTGGGGAGTTGATTCCAGACCCTCACAATTCTCTGTGTAAAAAAGTGTCTCCTATTTTCTGTTCTGAATGCCCCTTTTTCTAAACTCCATTTGTGACCCCTGGTCCTTGTTTCTTTTTTCAGGCTGAAAAAGTCCCTTGGGTCGACACTGTCAATACCTTTTAGAATTTTGAATGCTTGAATTAGGTCGCCACGTAGTCTTCTTTGTTCAAGACTGAACAGATTCAATTCTTTTAGCCTGTCTGCATATGACATGCCTTTTAAGCCCGGAATAATTCTGGTCGCTCTTCTTTGCACTCTTTCTAGAGCAGCAATATCTTTTTTATAGCGAGGTGACCAGAACTGAACACAATACTCCCCTAAGAAATTTTTATATTGTTTATTCCTGGAAATGTGTTTTGGTGATTTCGTAAAATTGCAGGAAATTATCTACTTTATAGTATGACTATGGGCTACCTGCTCAAAGTGGAAAATAGGGTCATGTGACATACTTCTGGAAATTCCAGATGATTTCCACTCAGAGAGTATATAAGAACACATGCAGCAGTATAGCCTATTGCGAACCTGTACAAATGAATCTATGAAAAGCAGCAGTTCAGTGTAGATTCAGAGGGTGTTTAAACATAGGACAGCAGGATCCAGGAAAGGGGAACCAGGCAATTGAAAATGCACACAATACTTTTGTGGTTTTGCATTTTTTATTTATGTTTTGCTTCAAAGTCATGTCTGATTATGCACTGGAAATAACTTTCAATTCTTACAAATCTTAAAATGTTACAATAGAATTGTGATGACACTGGCATTTCAAAATGTCATCATGTGTTTATCTGTTAAGCATTTCTTGCATTTTCTTTTCTGTTCCTGGACCATCAACAGATGACACCAATTTTAAAATTGATTCAGATTTTAAGCAGGTACAGATGTTATAAAACCAAGTCTTAAGACCGCAACATTTTGGTGGAATGTGAGTAAACAGATTTACAAATGGTTACTTTGAAGCTGCAAGGAAGTTATGTTGTGTCAATCAAATTAAACATGGCTGTATCTACTTAAGATTAATCCAATTGAAGCTCATCTGAAATTCATGTTTCTGATTTGAATGGAGCTTATCCAAATGTTGTACTGAATGCTCCAGCGAAGCTTGAATTTAGTAGAAAGGGATTGGAATGATAACCTTTGATCATTCTCGGTTTTCATGTGACTAGTGAGTACAGTATATACTGTGTGTGTGTTATATGCATTTGAGAACAAGACACAAAGATAGAGAGTGTAACACAGACCAGTTAACTGAAAATGCACATCGAAGGATTACTGACTTACTAGGTACAAGTAAATTATTAGTATTTTAGGACCTGGTCAAATAGTTACATTTAATTATGGGCCTGGCTTGAAGAGCACGGTTGCCAACCCATCCTTTGTTACAAAATAATGATTGTTGTAAAATAAACACTAGATTGGATGCTGGCTGTTACCTCAGTGCTGCCACTGTAAAAAGCATTTACTGGACCCAGGTGCAAGACTGTGAAGTAGGCCCTACCCCCAAAACCTAAAGAAAACATTTAAAAAAATTTTAAAAAATTTATTATCCAACAAAACAAATTCTAACATTATTTTAAGATGACAGTGAACAAGGCAGTAATCCATCAAGTAACAGCAGATCCAAACATTTTAATAAATCAATTATGTAACAAGATTAATCAATTTGATTAATAACTCGATTTAGTTAATATTGAAACATTAATAGCTTCAAATTATTCACAAAAGAGGTATTAATCATTGGTATCAATTGCAGTTCTAGTATCAAGTACAAAACAGTATGAAAACATTAAAAAAAAGAAACATGTTTGCATCTCAAAGCTTAGCCCACAGTACACATGCATTCAATACAACTTATAAGCAGGAAAAAAACAAAAACATTTTAGTATGAAAACACACTTAACAAATTAGTATCCTAAAAGCATGTAGTTTTTTTTTTAAAATACTGAATTTTTATCATATGTTGGTTTGTATCACATCAGCCAGCAGGGTAATCACATGACCTAACAACACTGACCTATTGCCAGAGCGCTCGCCCTGCGTCCCGCCTCCAGATAGACAATCTGTTAGCTCTGATTTGTGGGTTTGTGTTTTGATTGACAGTCCGCCAATACTACTATGTTTTTTTTTTTTTTTCTAATTCCAGTAGATTAGATGGCACCTATATAATTTTTCTGTTAAGTCATTAAAGTGTGCTCAGAAAAGGGCCCCTCCCTTGCACCCTCCCTGAAGCTGGCCCTGTCCTGGAGGATCAATATGGTACATTCTTGAACCAAGTTTTGTTTTGAGAAAGAGACAGATGTTATCACAAAAACAACAGCCTGTGTTCCTATCTCTCGGACAATATGCTCATGTTTTTTTTGTTTTTTTGTTTTGTTTTTCTTTCAAGATACTTGGTTATTGAAGATGGTGAAAAGACTGAGCTAAGGCTAATTATTTTGAATAAATATGATTATCATTGATATTTCAACTTTCTGAATTACACTTAGGCTCTAAAAAGGATTCCCTACATCACTGTTAAGATTGCATTTAGGGAAGACTTTTCTAGGCTTCCATTAAAGTTTCATGCTCAGAAATTAAAACAACTGACTCACAGACAGGAGTTTATTTAAAGGTTCATTCATGTGAACAGTTTAAATCCAGAAACCCTTCAGAAAGTTTTTTGGAAGTATCAGTTCTGAAACCATGGTGGTGTTTGTGAATCCTTGGGGGATGTCCCTTGAATAAAACTGAAAAATGTAACCTTTTAGGGAATTTCCACTTTTGCTTCTAGGAATCCAGAGTATGGATATCACAAATCAGGCTGGAATCTCTCTCTCTATTTTTTTTTCTTTTACTAGAATGGTCTCACAGGAAGGAAGACTGTTTCTCTCATAATGAAATACATATGCCACCCCCTCACAAACTGTCTGAACTCTGATGTGCTTATGTAAAAATATATTATTTAGCTTAGTTGAATATAGGCCAATCTGTGGAAGATACCCCTGCTCTCAGCATAAACAAAGTCTCCAGTACCTCTAATCCATAATGTAATGAGCATCAAGGAGGGAACAGAGAGGAGAGATGCATATTGTAGTTTCACAATGTAAATGTTTATACAGTCCAAGCTACTGCATCCCTGGGTCATGGGTTATCACCATAGTAAACTCTGAATCAGAAAGAGGATGCAGAATGAAACATTGGTAACAAGCCCCTAACAACTTCCCAAATAACCGTGGGATTTCTGTTTGTGCTGAAAATACGATACGTGTGTTATATCTCCTTAGGTTGGCTGGCTTGCTTTCTAGTTGATTCTAAATAGTTTGTTTATCAATAAATGTCAATTGTTTGTTCAGGATCCTCTTTCTACAGCTATGCTTACAAAGACATTTTGCATGCCAAAATTATTTCCTGTGATTGTGATGTCAGTGCACTGTTGTCACACTTTTGGGTGTTTTTTGGAAGTGGGCGATAAAATGTTGGCAAATTCAATTTTGGCACTTGCTACATATTCCCACATTTTCTTTAATGGACCGTTCCAATATCAAATATGTTTTCATTACAGTATGCAGAAAAAGAGACATTATTTTAAACTATGGAGAAATACAGTTAATATGCTATTTAATATAGGTCAGGCTTGGTGGTTCAGTGCTTAAAGAAAGGGGATTGTTCCCAGGAGGTTCCACTTTAATCCCAGCTCAGCCACTGACTCACTGTGTGTGACCCTGAGCAAGTTACTTAACATCCTCGTATTCTGTCCTTCAGATGAGATGTAAAACTAAGGTCCTATTGTAAGTGACTCTGCAGCAGCAAATTTTTTGATACAAAATTCGCCCCCTAGTCTCTGTAAGTCGCTTTGGATAAAAGCATCTGCTAAATGACTAAAATAATAATAATAATAATAATAATAATAATAATAATAATAATAATAATAATAATAATAATACTTTGTGCTTGAATCTTAAAAGGAAGTACACCTAACCATAAAGGAAGTATAAAGTAATGGTGGGTGTTTTGGGGTTAAGATTCATTTTAATTAGGTGAGTTTCATTCCTTCACCTTTAGGAAAGTGTATACATTTTTTTAAATCATTCTAATAACTTATAAGTGTCACCAGTTTTCATAAAAATAAACAAAATTGTCATTTAAATATTATATACATTAACTGGTCACTCCGGCACGTTGTTCCGATGGAGACATGTGTTACTTGTTGGCTACCATGCACCTTGTGAAGTCTCTGAGATCTTTCATCTTTACCACAATTGTTGCTGAATAGTTTCACACAACTGTCTCACAGCTTAGGTCTTTTGGACCACATACAGTACATTTACATATATTGCAGTGTGACAGAAATACATTCATTCTTGGTGGTAAATCTCCCTCCCGACCTGTGAGGACGCTAAGTAGTGAGAACAGAGTACCTTAGACCGGCTAGTCCAACAGTTCTTTCCCAGGATTCAAGGGAAGTCGACGAGCTAGAAAGGGGGCGGAGTTCCGGTGCATTAACTCATCGACCCAGAAGGGAAACGATGTGGCTGTCGTAGATTGGAGGGGCGGCTGCACTAGTTTACCAAGGGGTCATGTGTGATGGCATAAAAGGGGAGAGACACCATCTGTTCTTTCACTTTGGTTATGAGAAAATAACCCAGAAGGACCTGTGCAATATTGTGGTAACGTATCGTGAGTGTTTGCTTTGTTTTGTTTCTAATTGTTGCTTGTTGTATTAGTAGACAGCTAACACGGCGAGGACCAGCACAAAACCCAAAACAACACTGTGTTATTGTCACACAATAAATTGCATCACCCACCATGAGCACTACAGCATGCACCCAGGACTGGTGACCGTGTTTGTACATTGTGGGAAGGATACTTGTGTTTATTATTTGAGACTGCAAATTATTTACCCCATTGCACTACACATTGCTGTGTATTGCCAACGTCATTATTTGGTTACCAGACCTGGATTGTTAAAAATAAAATACTTTTCCAACTGGATTACAAGTCTCTGTCTGCTAATTACACACCACATCACCCCTGCACCTGTACATTGCAAACCACTTTGTCACATGCAGAGATATATATATATATATATATATATATTCTATTATATACGCTATATATATATATTATATATTAAGCTCAAAGAGCCAGCTGCCCAAAGTTTTGATATGTTGTACATATCTTTCTCAAGGGAGCATGTGTTTGAATCAAAACATTGGAGGTATTTATAGGTGTTTGACGGCATGACAACTACTTGTTATTGTTTATATTCAAATCCATGATTTATTCTTACATGATGTAATGGTGTTCTATATGTGACATCACTTTTATATCTTTAAATATAACATATATTTATATCTTTAAATCTATATTAATTCTAATTAACATTATTTTATATAAACTTATATTTATATTATCATGCAATGCTGGCTCTGAGGATCAGCCTTGATATGGTCTCCCCAGCGCATCAGCAAGCGAAATTTTTGAATTAATTTTGTTTATTTAATTATTTTTAACTTTTATATATTTATTGGAATTAATTAGTTCATTCTTTTCTGTTGAGTCCCTCTGGCATAATTGTGTTCAGTCCATTTATCCATTTACTTTCTTTTATTTTTCTATATGTCGCATTATCTAATTTTAGCTGTTCTAATACTACAAACTTTACATCATTTATGTCATGTCCTTGACTAATGAAGTGCTGTACTATTGGTTCATTCATTTTTTTATTTCCAATTAATGAAAAGTGGTTCTGATTTATTTTATATAAAGTTGTTCCAGTCTCTCCAACATATTTTATTTCATCACATTTTTCACAGGCTATTCCATAAACAACATTGCTATTTTTACAGTAGGTATTAGTTTTTAGTGCATATGTGGTGTTCTTATGTTTAAATATATTTCTACTTTTGTCCATGTATTTACAAACTTTACATGTACTAGTGCAAGTATTTGTAGAACCTATTTTGTCAATTATTCTTTAATGTTTACTGTGAACATATATCACCTAAATTAGCTTCTCTTTTGAATGCTACAACTGGGGCCTTAAGAAACACTTTTTTTTCAAATGTTCTGAATTATGTAGAATATGCAAGTGTTTCCAAACTATCTTAGAAATATTGGGCAAAAGTTTAGAGTAAGTCATTACTAATGGGACTCTCTTGACCTTTTTATCTCTATTTTTATAATCTAGTAGATCATCTCTTTTTTGTTTACCCACTTAACTCTGTCTCTATAATTCTTTCTTTGTATCCTCTTTTTTTAAGATTTGTTTTTAATACATGTCTTTGTTTTACATAGTCACTTTCTTTAGAGCATATTCTTCGTATTCTTATTCCTAGCCCCTTTGGGATTGCCCTTTTAGTGTGTACTGATGCATGTCAGTAGGTTTATAGAAGAGGTCAGTCTCAATTGAACCTTCTTCAAGTTTATACAATTGCACCCTGGTCTAAATGAAGCTCCTGTGACACCCCAAAGTGGACAGTCAGAGTAGTTAAAGTGACATTTTATATTTGTTTTATTATGTAATCATATTTAATGAAATACATATCAATAGCATTTCTACTTCATAATCTTGATAATGGACTTAAATTGCATGTAATACAATTACTTTTTATATTCGTCTAATAATTATTTGTGTAATTAGTTTCCTATTTTCTACAGTTTACTAGTGAACAGGAATGTATTGGGGCAAGTGTGCAGTATGCTTATCTATCACACATGTCTGCAATCTCTAGTAATAACATTATCTTAGAGAAATGTAGGCAGTATTTACATGCTAAAGAAAAATGAGCTTGACCCCAGAATTAACAAGGCATAAGATATCACATCGTGTCCTTTTCAAAAAAACAGAGTGAACCAAACCTTTCTGTTATTTTGCAGTCTGGTCCTAAAAAAGAAGTACCTACTCTATCACTAACATGCTGTAAACAAATGTACAACTGTGTAGAAGGTTTTTATTTTATTACTGATGCTGGTGATAAAATGCTTACGTGATACAGGTCACACTACTTAAGCTGTTTATTTCCTTTGGCTATTCTTACTCATAACCAGACATCCATTTATGATGAGGTGGCTTCTGTAGGCTGTGCAAATATGTTCTTAATCCTGAAAAATGGGTATGATAACTTACTATTCATAAGAACTAGATCATGAACAAAGGTTACAATATATATATATATATATATAATATATATATATATATATACTATATATATTAATATATTAATATATATATATATATCACTGAATCCAGAGCCAGACTGACATAAATCATATCAGTGGGGACCACTCTCAAAACATTTTTCTTTGATGGTATTTGATTTGCTCAATGAAAATTAGCTGTGATTATTGTTAATGTAAAATGTGGATTGCCTCAGCCAGGTTCAGAGTAGAACTGATCCACCAGTGGATGTCCACTAAGCCACAAAACAGTTTTACACTTTAAAATTGACTTCCAGATGACTTCCATGACTACCAGATGAAGGACCTTTTCTTTCTTAGGTCAGTAGTTTTTTTGCAGTACTATTTTACCATGGGATTTATTAGACTTTTATTTAGTAAAGTGATTGCTTATCCTAGCTTGTTTTAGACCAGCAGTGTATTTGTGTACAAGAAAGCAAATCATTTCAGAAATGCAGTTCACAGACAGCAGATAAGAATCTTATTCAGCTTTGCAGAATTAGTGTGTTGTGGTTAAAAAAAAAATCTCTCTCAGCTTTTCTTTTGTAGTTTCCTTCCTTCCTTCCTTCCTTTACTTAATTACAGTGAATAGGTCTGTCATAGAGCTGTCAGAGCTGGATGTAATGGATCTTAGAACTCTAACAATATCAAAGTATATTCTTCTTGGAATAATAAATGTATTGGAAACCTTGATGTGACCAAAAACTTGTAATTGACAGTCTGCTTGTCTGGACACAAAATGGTATATATATATATATATATATATATTATATATATATTATATCTAGATAGATAGATAGATAGATAGATAGATAGATAGATAGATAGACAGACAGACAGACAGACAGACAGACACAACTGTGTTGGCTTTTTACTACTAGAGTATCTGCTGATTCCAATCCACTGTAATGTCAAAATGACAATACCATTTGCTCATTATTGTTCATGAAAAAAAAAAAAAAAAACAAGAATGAAGATAGACAAATACCTGTTGCGCCTATAGTCCATGGCCTTCCTCCTCAGGATAATAAACAGAGCACGCTATGAGCGTTCATGTAGTATTCTGTTTATATAATGGAAAATGTTAACGTAAATTAAATGTAATTTGGAACAGTGCAATTCACCAATTCATTCGGTAGAACTCTTGTTGCACAATTAGCTACCTCTAATGTTTTGTAAAACATTATATTATACCCATATTATATGGTTGCATTTAGTGCAGTAAATAAAACCATAAACAGTTTTTTAGTTTCTCCTATTCCTACATCATTTCCAGTGTAAACCGTGTGGCTGACTGATGCGTTCCAGTGTAAGATTGTTATCTGTTTAAAACTATCAGTGTAGGATGATGTGGCAGTATAGCCTTTGTGCGTATTTTTCATTTCCAGTGTGGGACTGATTGGCTGTCTGGTTTACCTCAGATCTCATTCATGACAAAACCTGTACAGTAAACGATACCAGGGCATTCATTGCTTGTTCAAAACAGGCATGAAAAGAATATGACACAGTACCGGCAGTGACGATAACGGTCTTTTCATACAATTCACTTGCACTGCGGAAGGTTTGAGTGTTCAGTGTCATAGCATTTTATCTACATTTGCTATCAGTACACCGTGAGCAGGGAGTTTTCTCTTTATAAAGTCAGCAATAATTATGTGCTGTCATTCCTGTGTTACAAATACCTGATACATCCGGGACCCAAAAAATACATTTTACTGCATCAAGGAAGAGAGATTTATTTACTGGAGCAAATTATATTAATAGTGACAATCAAATATAAAAATTAATTGGAAATGCCTGTTCTTTAAAGTATCACTTTTGTACCAAACTGTGCAAAAAACTATGTGGAACTAAAAATGTGCTTTTCTATGCTTTCAATACTGTTCATTCTAAAAGCAGTGGTAAAGAAAGGTTTTTAATAGCTTGAGTACAAACTACAATGAAGAGCAATAATTTGTGTGGGTTGACAAGGACAATTGTAAGTCCTCGTCCCCGAGAAGATGTACAAAGTGTTGGAGGTGACAAGGGGAGTATCTGTGTCACTATGGCCACTGTGAAGAGGTAGTACCCAGTTTTGACCAAACTGCTCCCTGCAGTGGTGAGTGGCCCGGGTTGCTACTAGGGCGGTCCCAGCTGGTGATGTAGATGCCCCAGGCAATGGTGGGTCTGGGTCCGCAACACTGTTTGCTGAACCAACAGTGCCTCGACCCCTGTGCAAGACGGTCACGGTGGAGCACCACTTTCCAGTCACTGGGTGTGAGCTGGACCCGATAGACCACCTCTCCAACTCGTTGTAAGACATAAGAACATAAGAACCTAAGAAAGTTTACAAATGAGAGGAGGTCATTCGGCTCATCTTGCTCATTTGGTTGTTACAAGCTTATTGATCCCAGATCATCAGGCAGCTTCTTGAAGGATCCCAGGGTGTCAGCTTTAATAACATTACTGGGGAGTTGATTCCAGACCCTCACAATTCTCTGTGTAAAAAAGTGCCTCCTATTTTCTGTTCTGAATGCCCCTTTGTCTAATCTCCATTTGTGACCCCTGGTCCTTGTTTCTTTTTTCAGGCTGAAAAAGTCCCTTGGGTCGACACTGTCAATACCTTTTAGAATTTTGAATGCTTGAATTAGGTCGCCATGTAGTTTTCTTTGTTCAAGACTGAACAGATTCAATTCTTTTTGCCTGTCTGCATATGACATGCCTTTTAAGCCCGGAATAATTCTGGTCGCTCTTCTTTGCACTCTTTCTAGAGCACCAATATCTTTTTTATAGCGAGGTGACCAGAACTGCACACAATATTCAAGATGAGGTCTTACTAGTGCATTGTACAGTTTTAACATTACTTCCCTTGATTTAAATTCAACACTTTTCACAATATATCCGTCAACAAAAACTCCTAGGTCTTTTTCATAGATTCCTTCTCCAATTTCGGTATCTCCCATATGATATTTATAATGTACATTTTTATTTCCTGCGTGCAGTACCTTACGCTTTTATCTATTAAATGTCATTTGCCATCTGCCCAGTTCGGAATCTTGTCTAGATCATTTTGAATGACCTTTGCTGCTGCAACAGTGTTTGCCACTCCTCCTGCTTTTGTGTCATCTGCAAATTTAACAAGTTTGCTTACTATACCAGAATCTAAATCATTAATGTAGATTAGGAATAGCAGAGGACCTAATACTGATCCCTGTGGTACACCACTGGTTACCACACTCCATTCTGAGGTTTTTCCTCTAATCAGTACTTTCTGTTTTCTACATGTTAACCACTCCCTAATCCATGTACATGTGTTTCATTGAATCCCAACTATGTTCAGTTTGAGAATTAATCTTTTGTGCAGGACTTTGTCAAAAGCTTTCTGGAAATCTAAATAAACCATGTCATATGCTTTGCAATTATCCATTATCGATGTTGCATCCTCAAAAAAATCAAGCAAGTTAGTTAGACACAATCTCCCTTCCCTAAAACCATGTTGACTGTCTCCCAGTACCCTGTTACCATATAGGTAATTTTCCATTTTGGATCTTATTATAGTTTCAATAAGTTTGCATATAATAGAAGTCAGGCTTACTGGTCTGTAGTTACCTGGTTCAGTTTTGTTTCCTTTTTTGTGGATCGGTATTACGTTTGCAATTTTGTTGGTACCACCCCTGTGTCAAGAGACTGCTGCATGATCTTGGTTAGCGGTTTGTAAATTACTTCTTTCATTTATTTGAGTACTACTGGGAGGATCTCATCCGGCCCAGGGGATTTGTTTATTTTAAGAGCTCCTAGTCCCTTTAACACTTCTGCCTCAGTTATGCTAAAGCTATTTAAAACTGGATAGGAACTGGATGACATGTGGGGTATGTTGTCAGTATCTTCCTTTGTACAAACTTGTGAAAAGTAATCATTTAATATATTTGCTATTTTATTTTCTTCATCTTTGATTTTGCCATTTGTATCTCTTAAACATTTAATCTCCTCTTTGAATGTTCTCTTGCTGTTGTAATATTGGAAAAACATTTTGGAATTGGTTTTAGCTCCCTTAACAATGTTCATTTCTATTTCTCTCTTGGCCTTTCTAACTTCCTTTTTGACTTGTGTTTGCAGTTCCGTGTACTCTTTCTGCGTACTTTCTTTTTGGTCCTTTTTAATTGCTCTGTAAAGTGCCTTATTTCGCTGAATATTTTTTTTAATTGATCTATTAAACCATTTTGGCAGTTTAGTTTTACATTTAGATTTGTCTACTTTAGGGATGTAATTGTTTTGCACCTCTAGTACTACATTTTTGAAGAACAAACATCCTTCTTCTGTGGGTGTTTTCTCTATTTTACTCCAATCTACTTCTGTTAGTCTCTGTTTCATACCTTCATAGTTTGCTTTTCTAAAATTGTAAACCTTAGCTTTAGTCATTACTTTTGGGGTTTTAAAAAACACTTCAAATGAGACCATGTTGTGGTCTGAGTTTGCCAGTGGTTCTCTGACCTCTGTTTTAGTTATTCTGTCTTCGTTATTTGAAAAGCCTAAATCAAGGCATGCCTCCCCTCTAGTCGGTGCCTTGACAAATTGTATTAGGAAGCAGTCATTTGTCATTTCCACCATTTCAATTTCATCCTTTGTGCTATCCACCGGGTTTTCACATTTTATTTGGGGGAAGTTGAAATCCCCCATTAGTATGGCTTCTCCTTTGCTACACGCATTTCTAATGTCATTGTATAACAGATTATTTTGCTCACCGTCCGAATCTGGCGGTCTATAGCATGCTCCTATTATTATGCCCTTTGAATTTTTGTCCGTTATTCTGACCCATATTGATTCAGTTTTATTTTCTTTGTCCAGGTTTAACACCTGGGCTTCAAGACTGTTTCTTATGTATAGCGCTACCCCTCCTCCTCTTCTGTCCTGCCTGTCTTTCCTATACAGTGTATACCCACAAATATTATATTCGTCCCCATCACTCTCAGACAACCAAGTTTCTGTAACACCTATCACATCATAGTTACCTGTTAGTGCAGTAGCTTCAAGTTCTAGAATTTTGTTTCTGATACTTCTAGCATTTAGATAAATACATTTAATGGTTGTCTTACCTGAGTTGTTGTCCTTGTTTTGATGCAGTCTCCCTTCTGTTTTTTTGTTGATTTCTCCCCCCTTCCTTTCTAGTTTAAATGCTTCTGAACCTGCTCGAGGATCTTTTCTCCAAGTAGACTGGTTCCCTTGTTATTTAAGTGCAGTCCGTCCCGTCTATACAGATAGTCCTCGTTGTAGAATGTGGTCCAATGATCAAGATAGGTGAAGCCTTCCCGTGTGCACCACATCTTCAGCCATGCATTTTGATTAATTATTTCCAACTGTCCATATGGTTCTTTGCAAGGTGCCGGTAGTATACCAGAAAATACCACAGTTTTGTTTTTCTCTTTTAATTTCCTTCCTAGCTCTCTGAATTTGTTTTGCAGGGATTTTGGTCTGTCTCTTCCAATGTTGTTTGTACCGATGTGGACGACTACTACCGGGTCGTCTCCTGTTCGTTCTAGGAGCCTGTCCACCTTCTCAGTGATGTGCTTGACTGAGGCTCCTGGAAGGCAGCACACTGTTGTAGTAAGGGGGTCCAAACTGCGAATTGAACTTGCTGTGTTTCTCAATATGGAGTCCCCAACAATCATGACCTCCCTTCTTTTTGCTGTCTGGTCACCACTGTCAATAGGGTCCTGGATGTTGTTCCTTTCATTCTCTTGTTGTTGGTTCTGCTCATCAAAATTCTGAAGTGACTCAAATTTGTTGGTTGTTTTGATTTCTGGTGGTTGTGTTTGATGAAGTTTCTTTTTTTCCCTGCTTCTGCCTACTTGAACCCAGCTGTTCTGACCTTCTATCTCCCTGGTGGCTTTTAGTCTGTTAGGGGTGATGCAGACTTCCATGAATTGTGGGTGTGCCAGTTCCTCAAGATCCTGTTACTGTCTCACTTCTTCCAGCTCCATTTCTAGCATACTTACTAGTTTATGCAAGTCCTGGATTGCGCGGCACTTTACGCACACTTGGTTTAGCTTCGCTGGGTTTTCTCGGATTTCCCACAACAAGCAGGTGTCACAGATTACTGGCTTGAAGACCATGTTGAGGGTTTTTTTTTTTTTTTCCCCAGGCACTGTCCAGCTAGGGGCAGGGGCCCCACTTACGACTGGGGCTGTAGACCCAGACATATCCCCAGCCAAAAAGTGCCATCCCCTTACCCGAGTGTCATAATGCCGCTTTTGATGGCTGTCTGCGCCAAAACAGTGGGCATTATCTTGCCATTCCTGTAGATGCCTGGAATATTCCGGGTCAGCAGCGTCTGGCAGGTGGCCAAAGAGTTGCTCAGTTGGGGTCTGGAGATTCTGGCTCAGAATCGGCAGTGTGGGGGTGCAGCTAGTAGACTCCTGCACTGCGAAGCAGCAGGCCAGGAGTATCAATGAGCAATGGTGGCAATAATGACTAGGGCGGAGAGGGTTCAGTTAAACCGCTCCACCAGCCCATAGCTCTGGCGATGTAGCGGAGTGGTGTGGGTCTTATGGATCCCCAAGCAGCGAGACATTTCCACAAAGACACTGTTCTAGAACTTGCACCCCTGGTCTAAATGCAGCTCCTTTGACACTCCAAAGTGGGAAATAAACCCTTTAACAGCACTTCCACTACAGTGTGCCTCCTGATCAGGTATCACATAAACCTCAGGCCAACTTAATACATGGCCACCAGGGTGTAGCGGTTCCCCCAATCAGAGCAAGGAAAGGACCCAAGATGATGACCCCCATGTGGTCCATAGGCTCCCCGACTTGAAACTGTTGAAGCAGGGTGTGAGATTGGCTCCCAGTAGAGGTCGGGCCATACCAGTGTGATACTCGACCCAGTGTCTACCAGCATGATGCATGTGACCCCCTCCACTTGGACAGGGAGGTGGCAGAAGTTCCCCACCATTGTCCTCCCCACAATCACCGCTGGGCTCTGCAGACTGGTGCAAGGTGCAGGCGTGCTATTAGTTGCTTCTGGGGGGCGCCGGGCCCCTCACCCTTGGCTGTGCCATTGGGCCCCTCCTGGCTATGGTGGCTTGATGCCTTAGCCTGATAACATTTTGCAACATTGTAATAACCCCAATTAATCACAGCTCCCTATCCCTTGTCTCTGTCCAGGTCCACCCCTCCATCCTTTGAATTCCCTTGCCACGCTGGCGAGGGGTCACTGCCAGTGTAAAGTTGTACCAATGTTATTCCTATGGTGAGCAGTCTCTGCAGTGGTTGTCAGCCCCACGGTCCTGTGCTGTAGATGTGAAGCAGTCACAGGGCAGTCCACGTGTGTTTCGCGGGCTTGTTGCAAGCTTTACTTTCTGCTTGTGCAACCCTAGAGCTCAGACTGCAATGCACCTTTGAAACAGTCCTGTAACCAGACACAAACGCAGCAAAGTGTTCTGACTGTGCTCGCTGTTACAGTAGAAACAGAAATAGTTATTATATTATCTACATGAAATGGACCGACATTAAGAATCAATCCTTCCACAAAACACCTAAAATAAACAACCAAAAGGTATGTCTAAAGAAAATGACTCATAAGACCACACTGATCCAATTTTACCAAACTTTTTTTTGCCAGGATTGTTGCTGAGTTTTTCAAAAAGTAAAAGTTCTCATCAGTCCAATCTTTGTCTCGCTAGCGACCTGAACAAACAAGTATGACAGTACCATAAATGTACAGAATAGTACAGAATAAGAAATGTCAATGAAAAGTTTATCATAATAGGACAAGTGATTGTGATATAAGTATGACAAAGAGACAGATGAGTATGCACAGACAGATACCTCAGTGGATCCCCATACTCTTAATAACTATTTTAAACAATGTTAATATGACGTTTCAAGACAGTCGGACAAGTAGTCTTCCCATTTTTTCCATATATCTGAACGTTTATATATGTGTGTCTTACCTCCTCCACTGAATCCCCTTTGCAGGGGACTTCATCCTCAGTGGGAGATAATAAGGATCAAAGGTGGAGCAACTGCAGAGAAATCTGGTCAGTTTCTAACACAGGATGTGATGTCCCTCTGCCTTGGAAACAGTGGGCCTATAATTTTCTGTTGTTAAGTTAACTATTCCCAAGACAGAAATAAGATCGGGTGTCAACTGCCCTAATCAATTCTGATTTATTTACAATATATTTGTGCACTTTATGGACTATACTGGAGGTACGTTATGCTGAACTGTTTTTAAAACTGCCCTTGCTGTTTATGTACTATTGGACCCTGCATCTTATTTTTAAGTAAAACTCTTAAAATGGAACACTGTCACATCACCACAACAGCTGCTTTGTGTATATAAAAGGCACTGCTTGTCTCACGAATACTGTTAAGAAACATATAACATTTTTATCTCTGCTTCAAACACAATTTCAATAACGCTATACAACAAGAGGAAATCTACTGTGCAAAGGGTCTAATATTGTACAATTATTTTGAATCTCACACAGATTTTCTGTTTTTTGTTGTGTGTTGTTGCTTTCCCTGCTTGGCATTGTTATGGGCTAGATTCTCAAAGCTATTTACTCCAAATCATTAGCGTAATTTTTATCTGAAAGTTAAAAAAAAAACATTACAATTCTCAATCGCATAAGAAATAACTTAAGACTATTTACAAGTTCCTAAGTTAAACATATTGGTTGTTTTTATCCGGTTTGGTAACTTTGCTGTGTGTTTCTCCTTTCTGAAAATAAATTTGCTAATGACATTTTAAAGTAAACAGCTTTGAGAATTTAGCCCTATATGCTGAAGTCAGTGACACGAGTTCTGATTTGCTATGCACTATTGACTTATTGCTTATTTTACACAGAATTATAAATGTATAGAATTCCAGTAAATACACTTTTTTTTTTTTTTTGCAGTTGCCAATAATATCTTGCACACAATGTGGTTCTGGTGTAAATAAACAGGCATGGCTACTACTGTGCAGGGACCAGAGCAGCTACAGTGAAATAAGGAGTCAGACTCAAAACAGTAAAATGAGTTATATAAAATTGTTCATATTATTACTCTAAAACAAAAAATTGGGAAGGATGTTTAGCAAATATTGATATTCCATACATTGCACATTGGTTTAACAATAAACGTAGAGAGGACCACATTTTCAGACAACAGGGTAAGGTTTAAAAGTAGAAACAAATTATATTTGTTAGTTGTTGTTAGCCAGTAAACTTGACAAATGTCTGTCCTTTACCTATAATTAATTGTATAAGATTACTGTGCTCATTTTTCTTGTTTCAATCCACACCCAACACCATTAGGACCAGACTTGTTTTAATTAAAAGGTTTTGATGATGATATTAATGTAGGGAAGATGTGGGTGAAGCTCAGTCAATTTTTTAAAGTCAGAGTTGGAAATATATCCTTGATATTCTATATCATACTGCATGGGTGAAAATTGGACTATATGGCGCTAGATTCCAGCGCCAGGGTACCTCACATAGCGCCAGCAATATAAAATTCTTGCGCCTGTAGACATGTTTAATTTATTTAATTTTAGTTATTTATTTGTATTCCTTAGCAGTCATAGATGATGATAGTTTCTCATTGGGTCACATGACCCATCCACAAAACACTAAAAATGAATTGAAGAGCAGGGTGGGGGCTTCATTAGCATGGGGGTTGATAATTTAGCACCCCTGTACTAATTGCATGTATTCTGTATCCCCCAGAAAGAAAAAAAAATGATTAAAGTAGGTGTGACATAGGTAGGGAAGAAAAAAAAATTCCATGATGAAAGCATTGTATAGTTGACATGTAATGTAAAACTAAGATAACACAACCACATATTGTCTTCTAAACATCAAAATGATCTTGTCTTTATTTTGTTTACTATTTCAGTATGATAGAAATTATGCTTTTACTACCTAAAAGTCCTGCCATCGCTCAATAAAATCATTAGTAATCCATTCAGACTCCTGAAGGAAAGTTTTTTCATAAAATGAGTAGCTATAGCAACCATCTAGAGATGCCAAATTCAACTTGAAAGTTTATTTACAGCAGAGTATACTTGTCCCAGGTCAAGGATAAAATGATGAATGGTGTGAAACATGGCTTTGTTCACAATATAAACATGATCATGTCTGCAAAAGTAGTATGGGTATTATAAATCATTAAGTCCTTCTCTGCCAGTCAAAATGTACCATTCCTGAAGATTTCAGTATGTCTTTTTTGAAGCTGCTTTTCTAGAAAGAAGTGACCCTACCAACATATCATCACCAAGCACCATAAAGGCTCTGTGTGGCTTTCACTCAAGTCGCTTCTTTTGTTCACTCATGTCGCTTGTTTTGTTTACTGTGGTCAGGCTGGAGAGGCTGGGCTCTTTTCCCCAGTGCAGTCATGCTCTGGGGGGCAGTCCATGTCTCAGCTGCTTCACTTTCATTAATCTTTTTCCCTATTTTTTTTTTTTTTTGGGGGGGGGGGGTATGTGATAGTGCGCCACTGCGGCTCATTGCGTTAATCATTCATTATTATTTTTATCCATTCCTGGTTTGGCAGCCTCATTTTTTGGAGAGAGGTGGCCCTGAGTGCCAATTCCTATCTGTGGCACTAGGATGCATGATATCGTTTGTTTTTCCTAGCCATACTCGCGCAGGTAGCTTTTGAGTACCCACGGACAAGATCTACGACCAAATGTATTATTCATCATTAAATCATCTGTTCAATTACAAATTAATAAATCATTGCATTGCTTGAGCTATTTGTTTACTTATAGGAGAGATACATTTAACATGTAAATAAGTACTATAACAATACTTTAATAAAGTTCTTTTTTTTAATTGATTTTGGGGAAAATAATTTTTAAGTTGTATATAAGTACATCCTAATCACTTGTCCTTTGTCTCATTTTCAACATAGGATCTGGGTCATTGTGTAAGATGGTGGTAATTCTAACATACAAATACACACAGTACTTTCAGATGTATGGAGGTGGCTACATTTTGGGAAATATTAAGAGTGCTTTGAGGAACGGTGGAAACCAAGTATCAAGTGCTAGGCTACAGCAGTATAAGCAGTGGCAAACCAGTTAATTTTAAACAAATTATTAACAGTCATCCTGATACTGCAACCCACTTGGTAACATTCAAAGAGGGTATAGCTCTATTGTACTGCTACTGTGATGACAAGGGTAAGGATAGCAGTAGACATGTTGGAAATGCTCATTTAGACCTTTCATATTCATTAGGTCTCTAGTGCTATAATTCAGTGATGATTCACATCAAGTTGTTTTGCTATTGTGATACATCAACACATACACTATAGTGGCAAATATATGTACAGCCATGTAACAAAGTGCCCGCCCCTGTGTATATTATCTGTTATGTGTTGCGTGTGGTGTGTTTTAAATGTTGGTGTATAGACATTGGTACACGGGATATAACGGGTCTGTGTAACACAAGTGTTTAAAAATGTATATGTGTATTTAGGCACGAGGATTGCACAGCACTTCACGTGCAAGTAAAATGTAGTAATATGTGAGCACGGGGAATTGCACTTTATTAATTCACGTGCTGGGATTCAAGTGAATAATTAATTGGTAATTGAATCCCAGCACAATAGTATATATAGATGCACGTTGTCACATACTGGGGTTGGGTGTTCGGTGAGCGGAGAACGGGATTGGAGACGGAGGAAATAAGTAAAGTGGTAATAATAATAACAAAGTATCTGCTCACCGTGTTTGTCAGTGTCTGTCCGTGCACCGTTGTGTTAAGTTTAGTCTGTTTTTGTTTGTCTATTTATTTTGGCGTAGAGTGCCGTGTCCTGTGTTTTTCGTGTTTGTGTAAACCTTTTATTTTGTATTAAACCGGCGCCAACAGGCGTCTTCATCACTTCATTTCATCTGTCCTGTGTTTTGTGTATTGCCTTACCTTTCCTGGTTCTGACGCCGCCCACTTCGGCCGTCTCTGTGACAAGCCACCATTTAGGTTATTAAAATAGCTACCTCCCTGGGGAATGAGAAATGTTTTAATTCAGTTCCAGTTATCCAGTTTGTTAGAATATTAGGCAACATAACAGATTGCCCTGGAAGAGATACAGCAGCACAGATAACATAAACATTATTTCAGTTATAAAGTACAGTGGGTTGATTGCAGTGTACCAGTCCACACTAAAATGCAGACTAGAAAATCCTGCAAATCTGTACAAACTTAATCCTGTAATTGACTTAACTGATCAGAACAAGAGGAACAAGTTAGACAGATAATTAGAACTAACCTATAAACCAGTACAAATGCAGATGGAAAATTGTTATTTCTGAGTTTAAAGAAAATATCGGATACCTACGTTTTACATTTCATTAGTATTGTATGCCTGCAAAAAGGCTTCCAAATTTTTCCAATAGAGGTAATTAAAAACAGTATTGATGTAGACAGTACCGACAAAGAAGCCAACAAAGTTATACTTCTTAAATGGCACGGGAAAGCTAACTTTCCTGGACGCCCGCCAGCTTCACATGATCATGTAAAAATGCCATTGGAAAAGACTGAAATGTGAAACCAGAAATGCCATAAGTAAATATAAAAAAAATCTAAAAGCTACCAGTAACATGCCGGTCCAAGGTCTGTCAGAATTGCACAAACGTGTGCAAACAAAAGTGCCTACTTTAAATGACTCAATTGAAGGATCAATCGACAGCGGCCTGGCTGAAGAATCCACTTTGCATAAACATGGTAAGTAATTTCCTTTTTCTCATAAAACTAAGTACTTTTGTATACCAGACAGGCAAAAATTTGATTTATTTGTTGTGATATGTATGCACATGTGGCCAATAAATTGAAAAGCAGCAGTTTATGTACAATTAATTAGCAAGACATTTTTTGTCATCTGTGAATTCTTTCAAAATATTTTTATAACACAAGTAATGCCTTTTACGTTTGTTCTTTGTATTACAAGTATTCTCTTTTAAGTTGGTGTTGTTTCCAGAGAATCCTGTTTAAAAGCCACACTGATGCAGGTATTTGATGCTTTTTTCCTCCCCCCTTTCTCCCAACATTTAAACACACTCCAGCCTTTGCACGTTACCCTATTCCCCACCCTCCATACCCTTTTTTTGTATTTTTATTTAACTTAACTCTTCAATCTATGGTGTTCCTGCCAAGAATAAGCGGCCACCAGTTCTGCAGTCGACAGCACGACCGGGCTCAATCTCAGGAAACACAATCTGCAAAAACAGATGCAATACCTGTAAGACACACTCAATTGCCTATTCGGAAAAGGTATGGGTCATTACCAGGTCGCATCACACCTGAAGAATAGAATTTAACCACAGGGACACATACAGTACTGTGAAAAAGTTTTAGGCAGGTGTGAAAAAATGCTGTAAAGTAAGATTGCTTTCAAAAATAGATATGTTAATAGATTATATTTATCAATTAACTATATGCAAAGTGAGTGAACAGAAGAAAAATCGAAATCAAATCCATATTTGGTGTGGCCACCTGTGGCAGAGCAAAGCTCTGCCCTTTTTAAATTGGCAGGGATGGGGTTAATTTCCCCTACCTGCCTGGGTTTATTATGTTCAGGTGACTGAGGTTGATTAGTTGATTAGGTTAATTAATGATCAATCAGCGCCCAACCACCTGACATAAAAGGAGGCCTCTGCTTCTCATTTGGGAGGAGGGAGCTGAGGAAGTAGGTTGGTGTTTGTGGTTGTTTTGTGATTTTTGAATTTTGATAAATCCAGTGAAGGCATTGTCCAGCCTGGAAACTTTATTTTTGTGAGTTTTGTTTTTGCTTTATTTGTGTTTGAGTATCTGTTATTTCGCCCTTGTGCACTTTATTTTTGTGTTTATTTATAATAAAATAGTTATTTTTTTGAACTTGACTGTCTCTGGGCCTTTATCCACTCACCAGCCTGCCTCACCACCCTTTGCCTTCAAAACAGCATCAATTCTTCTAGGTACACTTGCACAAAGTCTGGGATTTTGAAGGCATATATATAGTCAGGTGTATGATTAAACAATTATACCAAACAGGTACTAATGATCATAAATTCAATATGTAGGTTGAAACACAATCATTAACTGAAACAGAAACAGCTGTGTAGGGGGAATAAAACTGGGTGAGGAACAGCCAAACTCAGCTAACAAGGTGAGGTTGCTGAAGACAGTTTACTGTCAAAAGTCATACACCATGGCAAGACTGAGCACAGCAACAAGACACAAGGTAGTTATACTGTATCAGCAAGGTCTCTCCCAGGCAGAAATTTCAAGGCAGACAGGGGTTTCCAGATGTGCTGTCCAAGCTCTTTTGAAGAAGCACAAAGAAACGTTGAGGACCTTAGACGCAGCGGTCGGCCGAGGAAACTTACTGCAGCAGATGAAAGACACATCATGCTTACTTACCTTCGCAATCAGAAGATGTCCAGCAGTGCCCTCAGCTCAGAATTGGCAGAAAACAGTGGTACCCTGTTACACCCATCTACTGTCCAGAGAAGTCTGGTCAGAAGTGGCCTTCATGGAAGATTTGCAGCCAAAAAGCCATACCTCTGACGTGGAAACAAGGCCAAGCGACTCAACTATGCACGAAAACACAGGAACTGGGGTGCAGAAAAATGGCAGCAGGTGCTCTGGACTGATGAGTCAAAATTTGAAATAGTTGGCTGTAGCAGAAGGCAGTTTGTTCACCGAAGAGCTGGAGAGCAGTACACGAATGAGAGTCTGCAGGCAACAGCGAAGCATGGTGGAGGTTCCTTGCAAGTTTGGGGCTGCGTTTCTGCAAATGGAGTTGGGGATTTGGTCAGAATTAATGGTCTCCTCACTGCTGAGAAGTACAGGCAGATACGTATCCATCATGCAAAACCATCAGGGAGGCATTTGATTGTCCCCAAATTTATTCTGCAGCATGACAACGACCCCAAACATACAGCGAAAGTCATTAAGAACTATCTTCAGTGTAAAGAAGAACAAGGAGTCCTGGAAGTGATGGTATGGCCGCCACAGAGCCCTGATCTCAACATCATCGAGTCTGTCTGGGATTACATGAAGAGAAAGAAGAAATTTAGGATGCCTAAATTCACAGAAGAACTGTGGTTAGTTCTCCAAGATATTTGGGCCAACCTACCTGCCAAGTTCCTTCAAAAACTGTGTGCAAGTGTACCTAGAAGAATTGATACTGTTTTGAAGGCAAAGGGTGGTCACACCAAATATTGATTTTGATGTAGATTATCCATCTGTTCACTCACTTTGCATTTTGTTAATTGATTAATATAATCTATTAACATGTCTATTTTTGAAAGTATTCTTACTTTACAGCATTTTTTCACACCTGCCTAAAACTTTTGCACAGTACTGTACATCCTCTTCATCCACAAAGACTGCATCAGAAATGTAATCCACCACACCTAGTTAATCAGTAGCAGTCCATGTACATCATAATTTAAACAGGTGTTATGCACAAACATGCACCATCTCAGCTAACTCCTTCAAATTCATCTACCCTCCGAATATGGGGTACATGCACAGAAATCTTGTCAGCCTTCTCTTATACCTGAGCACTCGCCTGCACACCCCATTGGCCCTGAAAACCCAATAACAGCCTTGCATCAGTCCAAAGAGGAAAGACAGGTACAACCGCCCCCCCCCCCCCCCCCCCCCCCCCCCCCCCCCCCCGGGATGAGGAGACATTTTTCCCAAAGAGCGCTTTCTCAATTTGAGCGAAAAATGGAAGAGCTGGCACAAGAAGACAGAAGACTAGCTTTGTTAGAAAAAGCAAGAAGGGAAAGTTTGCTTTTATAAGAACAACTTACACATAAAAATGAGAGCGTATGACACTCAAGCTGCATACTACCAAGAGAAGCTTAGACTTCTGAGGAGGGATCTGCAGCACATAGATAGTTCATCCTAAAGGGGAAAATAAGATAAATGTAATTTAATTTGCAAGTACTGTGTTGTGAATAAATGTGTGTGAAAGTGGTTGTTTATTATTGTACGATTTCACCATGGTGTTTTTCCAGTGAACCTGTATCACAATTAGTGTTAGCAGGGTTTTCTCGGGGTGCAATGACTGGTGGTTCTGCAGTGAGGTTGTGAAATACTGCACATGCCTCTATAATATGGCCTGCACGAAGAAGAGTTCTTAGCCCAAAGGATAAGCAACAAAATATTTGTTTTGGAACTCCAAGTGTCCTGTCAATACAGTTTTGTGCTTTATTCAATGATTTGCTGTACTGTTGTTCAGGTGCTGTGACCGGAGTTAACGGACACTTTCTCCTACTGGAATGCCCAATACAGCTGTTTTCAAAATCATCTTTTGATATGCAATTGTTGATCCTGTCATCGTGGGTGTTTCCTGGCCATCAAGCCGCTATATTTCTAATTCTCAAATTGCTGTCACATACCATTTGAATGTTCAAGGATATTTAAACGTCTCTGTTTATGAATGTGTATTCACCTCTCTGCCCACATGGTATACATCGCATGTGTGTAATCTACTGCACCTATAGTTCCTGGCATTTTAGATAACATAAAAAAAAAGTCATGATGTCCTGCCTTTCCTCATCATTTGGCATAGTTATCGTCATGGGGTTCCCCTCAAGTTAGCCTTACCAGTAGCCGGGATAGGTGTGGTATATAGAACAGCACTGTATAATTTATTCTGAATTGCAGGGTTTAATTTTTCAGGTTACAGACCTTAATCACAGCTACAGGGTACACATTGAATTGGTTAGCTCTCTATACCCCATTCTATCTCGGAATCCCCTTGAGTCCTTCTGGCTCTATATACTCCCACCTGGCTATCTAGTCTGACAGCCTGTGGCAGGGCAGAAGCCCTGCTGCTGGAAGTAGCGTGTGTGTGTGTGGGGGAATGTAAGCTTGGCAGGGATGGGGTTAAATCTACACCTGCCAGCAATCACAGGTGTGGCCATTCCCCAGTTAGGTAATTGATGCTAACTGGGGAGTGGCCACAATTATATAAGGAAGGAGAAATCCTTTGTTGTATATTGATATCTGTTCAGTGAAGGCGAATGCCCAGCCTGACTGCAGTTTTTGTGTATTTAGTTTCAACCTTTTGTTTTGGTCTGGTGTTTTTGATGTGTGTTATTGACTTTGGAAGGCTATACTTATCAGAATGCAGAGAGACCAGATATTATTATTTTTGTTCAATGTCCTGTCAGTGGTGACGAATCCTGTCCCGGTATGTGTCTTTATTTAAACCCAAACAAGGCTGCTTTACCATCTGGTAAGGCCTGCCTCGAGCCGAAGACTGTTTGTTTTTCTTTTGTGATTTTATGCAGCACTAGTTTTTGTTGCTACTGAATACAAAAGTTTTCCTCGTTATGAGTAATGCGGTTTGCTCAGAACTCCATGTGTGCTCTGGTAGCTTCAGGCTTTAAAACCCTAGCGGTCGCGTTCTGGGTATTTCTAATAGCCTAAATATCTAGTAGTCTATGTGTTAATGCTGTTCACAGTGTGTTCATAAAGTTTTGTTAAAATAAAGTTGCTGAAGGTTATCCAACTGGAAAAATTGTTTGATTTTTTTTTCCTCTCGTCATTCAAACCGAAAACTAGTTGCTATTGTGGTTACTGTATTCACTGACGGCAAGCATTATTCTTGACTTTTTTTGTTTTATTTGCTAAACTAAATTAAAATAAATAGATAGGACAGCGAAGAAGCAGAATTAATTTACATTGACAGACAAAATTTGTGTTAATTTGAACATAATTACCAGAGATTATAAATACACATAAAGAATGTACTGTGAATACAATGTTTAGTTGAACAAATTGAATACAAAAACTAATGCTTTAAGTTTTTTACACAATAAACACCACTGTGTTTAACAAAATCACTACAGGATATCTGATCTTCTAGGCATTCTGAGCTGTTTGTTTATTCAATCCCTTACGAGTTTGTTGTGCTGTGGTTCCACTCTGAACCGCTTGCGCAAGTATCCCCATAGAATGTGCTTCAGGTTCATAGGCAGCCCTTTTTTGCCTCTTGAACCATCGTAATTTATATTGTTTGCAACTCGTGATATCGTTCAGTTGTAATGAGCGCCCTGAACAAACAATGTAGCATATCTTTCCACTCTTCCTCTGCTCAAGACATGGATTTCCACTTCCTTTTCCAGGCTAATGCTGTTGATTACAATGTCTGACAGAACGATGGCACTGCATAGTACCTGATTTGCATGTTGTCTGGTAAAGGGGCAGGTATGGCAGCCACAATGGGATCTTGGGTGAAATGCACTGAGTCCTCTTGCAAGAAAGTACTGCCATGCCCAGGGTACGCAACCCACTCTTCTGGTATTGCTTCACACATCTGTGTACTCACCAGTGGTTCATTCTGATAGTGACTTTGCATGCATTCAAGGAGTTCTCTCACAACTTTGGTAACAGATCCGACTGCTTTGCAGATGCACAATTTACTGCTTCAGTCTGTTAATGTGTCTCCATTGTTTTTCGTTCTGCAGCACAAGCATTCTCAGAATAGAGTTCTTTGCAGGGTGAGCAGGTGCAATGTGGATTCGCTGCGGCATAGGTTAAATGCGGTCGGGCGGTTGCGGCGAAGGGAGCTGTGCGATGACATTTGCCTGTACGAAAATAAAACTTATTTTAGTATAAGCAGTAGCACAAAGGGAATTTAATGTTTGAAATTGAGTTTACTTATTTTGGAGCCCAATACAACCTGAGCACTATATTTAGCCTACATATTTTATTGTTTTTAGTATCTTTTAAAAATGTTGTACCACACAAGTATTAATGTGTTGCTTGTTAGTCTGTGTTCCAGGACCCCCTTGTAAATGAGATCTCATTCTCAACGGGTAAATTTCCTTGGAAAATAAATAAATACAAAATGTGTAGCCTATAACATCATACCTTTGGCTTATTGACAAGCTTCCTCTTTATCTGGATGGCAGCTTTCATTATTACAAAGCTTCATTTTTCTTTTCTTCTGAACATCACTTTTGATCTGCTGTATCTCTCCACTTTTGATTTAGCGAGTTTATCGACATCTGGTAAAATAAAAAGTACCAGATAGATTAATGATTTGCATCAGTACATAACAAAAAATGAGAGCTTCCTGGTATTCAACAATCAAATATAATTTGCAAGCAAAAATTGAAAAAAAGCTTACTACCAAGCTTCCTACGTTTCACGGGAAAAGTTTCCTTCTGTTTTCCCTTCTTTTGGAGAACCACGTGGCTTCAGTGTTAATAGTAACGTGATAAACATTTACAGTGCAAACTGTTTTGGACTATTTATAATAACCTTGTTAAATAGAAAGTGAATACTATGTTTCCGAAGAGATTCCAAAATATTGTTTTTTGATTCTGTAATTAAAAGTTTTAGGATTAGTTTTGTAGCCTGTCCTTAAGTACAGTGAAACTGATAAAGGGGAACTTGAGCTGAAACCTCCAGACAGATGGGATACAGTTTAAACAAAAAGGTTGAAAAACACTGTTTTAGCGCATTCTTTGTCAAAAACATTGGCTTGCCATCATGGTTTACTTTCTATGCCCTGCACTCTCAATTCCTTTGAACTTGATGCAGTCATACATTTCAGGACAATTCTTGGGTATTATCAAGTGAGCTTGCAGTGCTTACACTCAGACTCTTTGCTGGTTCTGTGATATTTAGTGTCCTTGGAGGAATTTACACAAAACAAACAATATCACCATGGTGACAGTAAAAACACATAATGGGTGATGCATCAGGATATGAAGGTCATTGAGAAGCGTCATATTATCTGGAGTCTGAGCGCTCACATTTTTTAAAGGATGTGTTTGAGATGACTCCATGTAAAAAAAAAAAAAAAAAAAAAAAAAACCTTAGAGTAAATACTGAACAGGCTCTAGGGGTTAATACACCACACATTACATTCCCTACCTTTCTGCTTTGTTGTACATATTCCTGCAATATCTTTTTTCAACATAATCACAATTGTTTTCATATCAGATTTGACTAGTTGCACATCGGTTATGCAGAGTCTTCCTATCAAAAAGTTCACAAAATCAAATGAATTCACAACATCAGTGGCTTCAATCCAACCTGTTCAAACATTTCATTGGGTCCCGACTCCTTTCTCAAAGTTCAGCATTTTGATTGGTTCATCTGTCCTATCTGCTTGCTCCGGCACGGGTTCAGAGGGAAGGAAACAGGTTCATAAATATGGATGACAAGCCATCCACTTGTCACAACATCAGCTTTGCAGACCCCTGCCTGGTTAGACTGAAGATGCAAGATGTGCACAGGGGGCGTACCTCCAATCATATGAACTTTTAATCAAAATGTGCATAAGACATTGTCACACAGAA
This sequence comes from Polyodon spathula, assembly GCF_017654505.1. NCBI lineage: Eukaryota > Metazoa > Chordata > Actinopteri > Acipenseriformes > Polyodontidae > Polyodon > Polyodon spathula. The sequence goes on along the minus strand of NC_054535.1, from coordinate 91,212,283 downwards.
CACTTTATCACCAAGGCAGTGAAATCTGCTGTCCGTCTAAACGATGTTGTGGGATATATTCCCTGAATATGATAATACATGAACGTGTATTAAAAATGTAACTGGATTCATTAATGAAACTGTGTGTCTTGAGAAACAGGGCAAACTGCTGTGTTTTGAGAAGGGGGGGCCTCTTGCTTTCAGACATGACCTATTGATTGTGTGACCGGCGCCTGGACTGGATTAGGCTGAGTAGGCAGTTGAATTATGTACAGATAATTCACATGTGCAACAATCGTTTTGACGCAAGGAAGAAATAAACTAGTGATGTCCCAGTGGAAAAGGGCATTAAAACATCAAAGGACTGTGAGTTTAAAAAAAGGCAAGATATACAAATGATCTCATGAAAGTGACTATTTAGCAGAGTAAAAAAGACTATAAATATCTAAGCAAAACTAAACATTTTGAGCTCCACATCGAATGCTAAACAAGGTGCTGTCACTGCTAAGCAAAGCTGCAACTCCTGGCCTACCAATGGACCCAAGATGGGACTCTGCCTGAAACGGACCCAAGACAAGGAAGCAATCTGCAAGTGAGTCAACAACATAAGCAACAAGACTGATGCCCACCTGGAGGACTGCCGTAAAACTTACAGACTGTTATCAGACAAACCAGCCTGGGTCTGTTGTACACCTAAAACCACAGTATCCAAAAGAAACTGCCGTTACCTGCATAGCTAAAAGATTCAGCAAAGAGGACAGAGCAGAATGCCGGTGGTGTGGATCTTATAGCGAGGACTGAAGATTTTGTTGCAGCAGTTTGTTGATTCTATCGAGAATTGAAAGCTTTGTTGCCGAGTTTGATCAAACGTATGATTCAACAGATTGACTTTCCAAACCAGGTCTAGCTTCAAGGAACCATTGAGTATAATTCCAGTTGCATTCTCCTTTCATGGAACTAAATTAATTGTGACACATTTACATAGAATTGCATTGTTAATTATTTAGTTTGCACCCTTTGCTTGTGAAATAACTTTTAGTGAAACTTGATAAAGTAACTATTCTACCTCAAATTGTTGTATGAAGAATTTCTTTAAAAGTAAACTTACCATATCCTTAATCTATATACCATTAATAAGCTTAATGTGATATATTCTAAGATTGTCTGCATCATCTCAGCTGAGGCTGTGCTTGTATGTAGGCGTGTGTATGTGGGCAAGCTACTAGCTACGTCATAGCTTGCTTGAGCTGCTGCTTGTGTGTGAGGAGACAGGCGGTGTCATATTTCAAATGCCTGCTAGCCAGCATGAGTGCAGTGAGAGTTTTGAATTGTGTTTTGTGCTTAGAGACTTAAGAGATTTACTTTCTGACTTTTCTGATTTCTGTTTATCTTTGTGTACTTAATAAAATACTTTAAATGATCAAATATTGAATTGTTCGTTGTGTGTATGTACATATATATATATATATAATATATATATAATATTATATATATATATATATATATATATACATACAGCCACTAACACATGAAAATATTTAGTTGCAGTATGCAAGTTGTAGATGATACTACAACGTTGGTATCTTGTTTAATGTATTTACGTCTTATGTGTACGACAAATCTAAACTTAAATTTCTTATTGTATCCAACACACTGCAGGTAAACCATAAATATACCTCTACTGTTTGAATTCAAACACATGCTCCTTTGAGAGTGTGGCAGAGTGGTTGCAGTGTGCAGATGTGGTGACGTCATGAACCAGGAAGAAGTGCAACAACAATAAAAAGGTACGGGCTGAAACCGAAGCGCTGTGACTGCTCTCAGTGTTTTATTTAAATAATAAAGAAATCGTTTAAACAAAAAAAAAAAAAAAAAAAAAAACACAATGACAAAGAAAATGGCTTGCTGGTCAAACAAACAAACAAAACTGAACAAATTAACAAATATAAATCTAAATATAGCATTTGCTATTCTTTTTATGTTGGTTCTTTCAACGGCAATCAGGCAAATCAGTTCCAGTGACCCCAGGCGAAGCAATTTGAAATGCCCAATTCATAAGCCTGGACGAACATACGCATCCTCCGAAATGTGTGCCGTCAGCCATCTGCTTATTTTCACTCTGCAGGCCCACCATGCAGCTACCTCAGAGCTACAGCGTCGGAGGACCACGCAGCTCTGAGATGCTTTTAAGCAGGCCCACGGACGCCTGGTCAGTCTACAGGGGTCGCTGCTGCGCGCTGAGCCGAGGACATCCTGGCCGACCCAAGTCCTCCCAACCCCAGGCGGCGCTCGACCAATTGTGTGCTGCCCCGTGGGAACTCCTGTCCACAGCCAGCAGTGGAATAGCCTGGACCTGAACCAGCGACCTCCAAGGATATAGGGCGCATCCTGCACTCCACACGGAGTGCCTTTACTGGATGTGCCACTCGGGAGCCCCACTTCACATTCTTAAACAGGTTTTTTATTAAAAAGATAAACTTTTTTAGATGTTGTCCTTAAAATTGTGAAAGCTTGTTCCAGTTTTGAGTTACTTTTGAGTATCCCCACATTTTTATATCCTTCTTGGATTCAGCGGATATGTTTGTCTGAGCCTCCAGGCTTGATGCTATAGAAGAGCGAGTGAGGAGATATGAAATAAAGGTTTTACCCTGGGGGATGATGTGAATTGTGTAATTGAAGTGGCCCAGCAAGGATAGCAGGTCGAGTTTTCTGATAGAGGTTGCGATTTGCAATTGATTGATGAGGTAACGAATACAGTCCAGTTTAGCGAAGGGAGGCAGGCTTCGAATTTAATTGTGTCCAGGGTGATGCCTGAGAACTCCAGAGTGTGTACTGGACCAATGGTTCTCTCCTCTGAGACGGGGACAGTGAGTGCAGAAAATAGCTTTGTGATTGCTTCTGCTGGGGGGTCCGAGGAAGGGGAGATCAGGAGAAAGTCGTCAAGCAAATGAAGCAAAAATAGAACATGGCAGGAGTTGAGTAGTAACCAGCAGAGGTCTTTGAAAAGCGAGTCGGATATCTTAGGGCTGTTGCGGCAGCAGAAAGTGAGTTGAGTGGCCGAAATAGAAGTTTCCATTCCAGCAGCTTCTTCCCTGACATTTTCTGTGTGGCAATGCCGGTGGGGTTAATCCTGAAAGCAGGGAGTGGGGAGTGGGGGGGAGGGGCTTTGAATGGTCTTGCCATGAACCCTTTATGTGTCTCAGATTGAATGAGAGTGCTGATTGATTGAGGGTCTGAGGTTGCTGAGTCTAAGTTACTGCAAATATGCGATGATACTGGGATTCTTGACAGGCTGGTAGAAAAATCGTGCTGCAGACCGTTGATGAGGTAGGTTGTGAAAAGCTGGTCTGGGTGATATTTGAGGAGTTCAGTCAGAGCTGGGATGATTACTGGGGTGGAAACTGTGAGCAATTTTGAACGTCATTTCTTGAGGGCGGCTGGGCAAATTGATTGAGAGTGGGTGTCACCACAGTAGTTACATATATGGAGATTCCTGCCAAACTTGGTTGAGCAAACAGAGGAGTTGAAATTGTTACAGATTTGCTTGGAACCGGCAAATCTGATGTTAGGACAGTATTTATCTGTGTTCCTGGAAGAAGAAGAAGGTGAAGCTTATGTGTGGCCTGTGTGGGGAGCTGCAAATGGAGCAGCTATCCTATCCCTGAAACGGGGCAGAGTGGAAGGAGCCGCTCTGTGGGAGTTTGATGCCGTACGATCGCTTCCGGATGGAATATTAATATTCTTGTCATGCAGGGTTTTTAAGCGGACAATCTGTATAAAATAGCTGCTCCAGAGGTGCCGGGGCAGAAGATCTGGTTGCTCAGTAGAGGTTGGCATGAGAAGTAGAAGGTATGAAGGAGAGATTTTGAAAATAATCCAGCAGGGAGGTTTCCTGGTCTGAATTAGAGTTGTCAGGGAGTTGGTTCATGCCGAAAATCGAATTTTTTTAAATAGAGCAAAGAACACGACGTGGTGTATGCAAAAGCAAAACACTTGACAAGGGAGATAGACGTGAATACGCTTTAAATAGGGAGTAGATGGTAATTGACAGGAGCTGAAAATTAGAAGAGCCCTAGCTCCTGCCCCTGAACTTCACCTAAAGGTTAACATTTAATATGCAACCCCAAAACTAAAGCAGAATAAAAATTACAATACAATTATAATTATAATAATAAGTGGTGATAATTCTCAAATATCTTATCTTTATCATATCTGTACAAAGATGAATTGTCTGTTCTCATTAAAACAAACTCGGGTAACACGCATTTCCACATAATACAAAGTTCCTCTACTTTGGCATGTCTGTTTGGTATGTGATAATACTAATAATACAAATTCCTGATATTTTTTTCTTTTCCTTTGAAATTTGTCCCTTTCTTTGCCAAAAAAATGATCACCTGAAAAATCTTGTCTGTTTCATATTACATACTTACCTAAAAATTGTATATCAACTAAAATAAAAATAAAAAGTATTTTGTTATTAATGTCAGAAAGTTTTTAAATTGTTTTTTCAAAGCATATAGGGGGGAAATAAAGAATGGGCTGACCTTCCTTTCACAAACTTTTGAAATGCTAATGGTACTAACTAGCTGTGAACTCTATTGGAAAGTCTCTACATGTAACTCATTTTCATTTTCTAATGCTAATCGTGTACTGTTTTTAGACACTCAGAGCACTAAAATCTTGCTCTCTTCAGATTACTTTCAGGATAAGTCAGGTACAGCCTGTTCATTTTGTGACGATAGCATAAAACAGTGTAATATAAAGATAGTTTTATTATTATTATTTTTCGCAGTTACTCATGAGTTAGTGTATGAGTCATACCTACATCATTTTAAAATAGTAAATCCAGTCAAAGCAGAGATGAATTATTACTTGGCATGGCTATAGGCTTGCCACCTCCCTGGGAGTGAAGTCTTGGATGGATGGGCGTTGGAATACCCCTGGGATCTTATAACTTTTTACCCATTTACTGTAGTTCACTCCTTTTGATCTGCCAGCAGGTCTTGTTCCTCCAGGGCTTTCCATGTGCTGGGTGATGGGTGTGGTTTTGACCTGGGAACTTGGTGAACACTCTTATTTTATAAATCACAGGGCTTGATTGTTCTACTTAATAGGGATTTGATAGAACAATCTCTTTAGCCTTGTGCATTTACAATGCAACAGTGTTTAAGTCTACATGGGTTGGGTGGGTGTTAATTTCACGTATTTGACAACCTCACCCATCATCTGAGTCACTTTGCATAGAGTTTATGCAGCCACTCTTACTGGGTGAATCCAAATTCCATTAGCAGCTGAAGTCTTCTGTGTCAGGTACCAGCGGAGTGGTGGCAGTGGCAGCTGGGACGTGGTTGTATGTTACTGTCCTGTGTTTTTTTTGTTTTTTTTTATTATCATTTAAATTTAACCCATTTGTTAATTAAATAATTCACCCTTTTTGACTTAACTAAGATTCCTGAAAAGTGTAAACTGGCAAATTCAGAGTTGTTTTTCTTCACTTAACTTTCCAGAGACACTTTACTTTACAAGCATTTTGATTTAATTTCCTATATATAACATTTTTTTTTTAATTCCGAAACCTATGAGGAGGTGGAAAAACAAGAAGATTATTTTTTCAGTTAATTATATTGCAATGAGTATTCATTAAGAAGTATAACAAAACATGCACAGTTAGAAACATGGGTACAAATTCAAGAAGAGATTCCAAAACCTCTGTGAAGCTTTTAAAAACGTGAAAATGTTGTGATTTATGCAAATTTGTTTCATGTATTATAAATGTTACTGAAGTTAAACAATTCGGGTATGTAGAGATTGCACGTGTTTTATGAATAGAGCCTACATTACCGTATTAACAGTACTGCTAACCCAATTGGAACTTGAAAAAGCACTTTTTTGTTTCTATTTGTCTAGTGACCAAATAGCAACAATGGCTATTTGGTGTAGCAAAGGATATTAATATACTGCAGCTTGACATGGCATTTTTACATTCAAACTACAATGCTGAAAGAATATTTGCCTATTTCCACTATTTGCAAAACCTGTGTTGCTTTAGAAAAAGCTAAATAATTGATATTTAAAGGCAGCAAGAGCTAGGAGCTGGTGGCTCAGTGGATTGGAAATGGGATATGATGCCTTTCATCAAGTTCAGTAATATGACCTACAGTCATTTCCCGTGGACAGCTCATTGGCTGGTCAATGTGAAATTAAAATTCTTGTGGTACTGTATTTACCCAGGGGGCAGGTTTTAACACATGGGTGCCAGTGCGCCTACTATTATTGCACTTTAATAAAACCATTGAACCAGTAACTGCACGGTTGAAAGGTAAGCATCTTATAGGGTCAGCTAAACATGAGACCCAGTATAGGCTGAGGCTGAGCTATATATAAAGGTAAACAGTGAGTAAGGGCATGTCTATTGCAAAGTAGTCAGAGGCATATTGTCTTCCAAAGGCAACGATAACAAGTATTTTGTGGTTTGATATGGTCTGGAATTATTTACTAGTGAACTCAAAAAATGTTTAAAATAAATGGAGCTGCGATGTAAACACAGGGGACACGCTGAAAAGCTGGCACCTTTCTGTTGGAATGCAAGGCACTTCATTATATTGGCTTAATGCAGAGTTTCTCAAAAATGAAATGATGTAACTTTATAAACATTTTATAATTGTATAGTGTAAGTCTCAGAGTGCAGGTCTCCATAGAAACAAGTTAAACACAAGGAAACAGTTCTTGGAAAGCTAATTCAAGTCATTCTATTTTTCTTATAATACACACTTTTCTAATTAAAATTATGTTTATATGGCTAAAGGCTCAATGGTCAATGTCAAGGAAAATAAATAATAGGTGCCAAAAAATTTAAATCAAGATTTCCATTACTGTATTTATTGTAATTTTGTTAAGCAACCCCAGGAAAACAAAGTAACATCCACGAGCCCCCCCCCCCCCCCCACACACACACACACACACACACACACACACACACACACACACGCACAATTACGTGCTCCGCAGACCATGTGAAAAACTATAGGGTTAACGTAAATGGTCACCCCTTATATCAGCAGAATATTGTTACAATATCAATCAACCCATAATAAGGCAAAGCATAACTGTACATGAAAAAGTTAAATACTACATGAAAGATATTCTCTATGGTAAAAAAAGTATATTCATTCATCATCACCAGTTTTTGCAAATACTTTGTAATTAAATTCATAAAGATGCTATCACAATCTTGAAGATTTTTATCAGGATATGTGTGCAACATGCTGTTTGGTCTTTGGAAATGTTACAGTGAATATCAGATTTCTCAATTCCTAGAATAGTCCTTCACTCTAGACACATAATTCAGCATGTAAAACTAAAGATTTGAAAATAACAAGAAACGTCAACAACAGGGAATAAAGCATTCTGTATTCTATAAGAGAGCTACAGTTTTTTACAGTTCAGCTGAAAAAGAAATAAAAACAGTCTAGCATTATTTTACTTTCAATATTTCCTGAATGCTGAGGGAGACCTTGAGTCATTTAAAGTGCTGGTACCATCAAAGTCAATGTACAGTAAAAATCCTGATATTGTAGGAAAGTACCTAATTATGTTTGCATACTCTGTGTTTCCAAGTGAGTAGCCATACAGTTATTTCATACGTGCCCTGCTTATTCAGAAGAGGGGATTTCCCAAGGATCCCTCATTCATTTATGGAGATGTAGAACAGACACCTGCTGAAAACAATGATGGAAATGAACTGTTCTTACCAGAAGTGAAAAAACAGTAATCCACACTTGATTTTGGTAACCATCAAAAGAACTGATAAAACACACAACAGATATGTACTTGACCGACAGGCAAAGAGCACACTACACTGTTGTCACAAGAGATTTTTACTTAATAAAAGGCATCGGAATGCATTGAGATGTATAAAAACAAACCTGCCAAACTGTTCCATTGAACTTGAAGTCAACCTATAATGCTCACCTATGTTATATTTAGTACATTATATACTTCAATGTTGGCATGTTTTATCTTTTCAATTGGCTTGTTTGAAAAAAGTAAACACAGAGTCACGTAAATGGATCCCATGACAGGAAAAACAATAGTCTCCCAAGATTCCTTCACTGGATCTGAACACTGATCTTCTGCTACCTGTAACTGTGACTCCCCTGTCCCGTTTGTCTCTTTGGAACTTTCCAGCAGCAGTACAAAGACTACTTTTCTTCAGGATGGATTCTACTTGAGTGGGTAGAAATAGGAAACAAACATTACTTTCATTTTTTCCTCCAGTTTTTCTCGTTGGAACACTGATGGAAATTCCAGCAATGACCAACACTGGTGGTCTGCTGGTTTTAATCTGGTCGTGCTGGTTTATAAGACTTGGTGCTGATTGAAGAGTCGGTTAAGCTGGACCATGAAAAAACAGGTCTATTAAAAATCACTTTACTGTAAAGTTATAAAGAGGATTTATTGACTACACTCTGAAAACCTTATGGATTTTATATACTTCTGGGAATGTGTTCCAATTTTCAGTTGCTGAAAATGTCATTAGGGAACCAGCTTTACAGAGTTTAATATCGGATATTTTACAGTAAGAATAGAGGCAGTACACAGTAGTGCTATTATTCCTGAAAAAAAAAAAAAAAAAAAACCTTTTTATTTTGATGTGGGTTTTTACAACAAATTTCTAAGTGTGCAACCAGTGGGTGTTATTTTATGATAATTAAGAAAGGGTCTATGCCAATAATTATATTATAATGTTGTATCAATAGACTACTCATCTGCTAAATCAATTCATTTGTATTTTTTTTTTTATCTATGTACTATTATTATGTGTTTTATGGTTACCTTCTCACTCAGCAATGTACCCATCAGTATTAATAGCTTAAAAAAAATGTGTCTGGTGAAAAATTTACAATTCTAAACTCTAAAGCAACTTATTGCCGATGAAAGCCTATAACTTCTATAATTATTAAACTGTACTTTTATATTAAAATACTTTCTAACAGTGGGATTTGATGCTATGAGCTTAGAAAAGGCAAGAAAATGCTATATTGATTGAGATACATGGGGAGCTCAGCTTGCAGCTGAGGTTTGGAGGTGTCTATCTCTCGACTATAACATTTTTGTAATTTTTATTTACAAGCAAATGCAAAAACAGATTAAAATATGCTGAGATTCCTCAGGGAAGTATGTTGTAAAATGCCTGAGAGTAACCTTTTGACAGTCATGGAAATGCACTCAACAACTTAAGTAACATACTAAAAAAAAAGATTTAATTTAAGATTTTTTGTAAACGTAGCTTTTTTTTGTTTTGTTTTGTTTTACAAAAAAACAGTCATACAAAAAGACACATACATATACAATTAGACAAATGTTTAAGACTTTCATGTCATCAGAAAAAAACTATTAAAAACCTTTTTAATTTCTGGATGGCCTACTGACATACATCCATACTGCTGTATTGTTGTAAGGGGATAATGAGCTTGCTAAATAGTCTGCTTTCTTAGAACTTGATTTATAGTGCAGGTTAACTATGATTCAGGGAGGCTCAGAGACAACCCCGCCTTCAATGTCACAATGATCAAGTTCCAAGAACAGTACACATAATAAAAGTTAGGTTGTAATTTGTTATATAAGTCCAAAAAAATGTAATCAGGTGTAGTAATTATTAATGCTATGATTTGCATTAAATAACCAAGATGAGAAAAATGTGAATTAAACTAGGAAATTAAAGAGAACATTTCTGTCCAGTGGCACATACTCTGAATGTCGCAATCCAAACTTTTTTTATGGAAGTAAATTCTATTTAATAATCACAGGATAAAATACTGTCACGTTTAACAGAATTACTGCTATGTTAAAGGAGACGGTAAGTAGTATGCACATGTAAATCTGTCTTTTGTTTCATGAGACCTCTACCTCCCCTGCTGTTTAAGCTATACAAAGGCTGATGCCTCCCCATGTAGGCGGTAGATCAACTCTCCCAGGTCAAGAAAAATACCACCAAAAATACAGTATAGGAAAAGTTTTGCTGTATTTTACCATGTTATGCCGATGAAAGATTTGTGATACCTCTGTGGATTAAATAAGTTACAATGTAGAAGGATCTTCCTCTTTTGTTTTCTTGGACGCTCTAATAATCATTGGGTTAAGGAAGCAACTGACACTGTTTCTCTGAAAACAAGATGTTGCTTCTCAGTAGCTGGGAGAGGTTCCTGTATTAATGTTTTTCAAATAAATAATAAAAATAAACAAAACAGCTGACGTTAGCAATTGATTATGCCCAAGCAGTGATAAGGAGGACATCTCTATCTTGCCCCTAACCAATCAGTCCTGGGTGTTTTTTCCTTTGTGGCCTAATGTTAAATTTATTTTCTGAAGTTAGTCACACATTATACACCAGGTGCTTACTCACAGTTCAGTTGTAACCAGGCCCTAAACTTTATTATTCCTCATAATTCAGTTCTTCTAATTTTTTAGCCAATTTTATCAGATGTCTATAAAAGTTAAGATATATGCAATGGGGTTGTTAAGAAATGCTCTAGATATGTAATGCTCTATCTATGTAAAAGAAAGTGATTGCTGCTTGTCCCCTGAGATATGCTATTACAAAACTGCAGCACAAAAAGAAAGAAAAAAGTTATCCGCAATCAATAGGTTGCCATTTAAGAAACAACAACACATAATAATGCCACTTCATACTATACCAGAGCGCCTCAGTTCTTGTAAACAAGGACATATTTATTGTCTTTCCATATCAATGGTTCTAGGTGGTGCCAAGCATAGCATTCACGAGACCTCCCTGCCCTGAGGGATGTTGCCATGGCTACAACAGTGATAACAAAAAACACAGCTGCCAAAATGGTTCAGAATGTTTTTTTTTTAATGTAACACAGATCAATTCTTGTCTTTTTACTTTACTGTGGTCACTTTTAATTGCACAATTATTGTTCTAGCCTGCCACATGGGCTTTGCATTAGCTTGCTGCCATAACTTATTACTGAAAAAAAAAAAAAAATATATAATCTGTAGGTGTTGGCTAAATATTACTAACAACCTTATAAATAAACAGACATAATAACAGGCACGCTTGTCCCTGAAAGTATTGTAAACCCAACTGTGGAAAGCGGGTTCAAAAGTGACTATCACTGAACGATATCAAAAGAATATGCTGTTTTAAACTTCATGTTAAATGTTGACCATTTTCAGATGTGCTGAGGAAAAACAACTTTTGTTAAGATCAAATGGAAATTTTCCATATTTTTGAAAAAGTGACTGGAAAAGGTACTCAATTCAAATGCTTGATTTGGCATTTAGCTTAACTTGATCTTTGACCTCAACCATCTAAAAAACATTACATAATACAATATTGGTTTTCATTATTTTATTTTTTTTCAAGGGTCTCATATTGAAAGACTTGCAAGTATGGTCATTGTGACATGCCATTTTGACTAAGACATGTGTTTACCTAGCCTACTAATTGCATACTGGTATGTCATAAGGCTGGCTGAGTGGTGACGTGAGAACCAGGAAATGAAACCAAAAACAGACAGTACTGTTGATGAAGGCGCTGGTGTGCATTTATTATGAAAACAAAAAATAAAAGGTTGTAACAAAAAAAAAAGTAGCACATGGCACTTGAGGCCAAATTAAACAGACAAACAAAACAAATAGACACTAGCAAACAGGGTGGACGAACGCTGAATACAAAACCGGTACGGTGCTGGTGCTTCCAGCACTCATTATGTTTACTTACCTTGTTTGTTTGTTTATTTGTTTGTAATTCTCTCCTCTCCACACCCGTTCTCCACTCACGAACACACAACCCTGAGATAGTGAAAACGTGCACCTTTTATACATCTGTACAGAGACTCAATTGCTAATGAATCATTCAATTGGAGTCTCGGTATAAAGAAAGCTTTAAACACGTTTTTTAACAAAAGCGCCACAGCAGTCTGTTGACAGCACTGCTCGATTATGCTTTGCTTGTACTTGTTTGACTTCTGCCATAAGATCAACCAATTGAATATCTGATCTATACATATACACCCACATTAAACACACAACATGCAACATATAACACAACATACACACAGGGGCAGGGCACAGTGCACCATGGTACCATAAGACAATACTAGTGTACACTATGTAGTGAGATTATCATAGATTCAAAATTAGAGCTAAGTGTCTACAGCGCACATACAACTTGGGTAGGGGAAATTGAAGGTGATAATTTAAGAAGATTGGCATTGGGCACTGCTCCCATATATCAATTAAAAACTTGACACTGCATTCACTGCACTCCAAGAAAATGAGCCAATAAATATAACAGCCATAAGATTTACTAACTGAATGACAAGTCAGATGTACAAACCTGTGTATAATAGCTGTGAACAGCATTAGTGGAGCTATATCTAAATTGTGGAATGGTGAATCTGACACATGCTGTATGTTAAGTGATACAAACTCTACACAACACTGATTTTGTGCATTATAAATTACAGTAGTTGTGTGTAAATATTGAAGCAATAAGTGGGTTGATAAAATTATTACTGGAGGATGCTCATTAATATAATGTGTTGTATACTGAAGTATAGTGAAACAGGTCAATCTAAAATATAGCCCACTGTTTTTTGGGAGAAAATCGGGGAAAAATAATAATTAGACACACTAAAATAAATCAGTTTTGACACGTTATTTTTGTTTCACATTGGTTATGCATTGGGTCTTCCCATCAAAATGGCTTCCAACAAAGGTGGCTTCAATGCAGTCTGTTCAATCTGATATATTTTATTGGTTCCTGACTCCTTTCCCAAAGTTCATCATTTTGATATTTTCATCTACCCTACCTGCTTGCTCCGAGGTTCAAAGGGGCGGGAAAAGGTTTTGTGTATATTTCCTGTAAATAAATTTTGTGCATCTGAACGGTGTTAACATATTTTTTGGAGTTGGATGATTTCCTGGTGACTTATGAGCCTTTGCTTTCTGAGTGCCATCATCAGTCTACACTGCCTGGTGGGCATATGGCTGAGGTACATTTTTACTAGGTGTATGTTGTTTATTATTTTCTAAAAGTACTTTGTTTATTATAATAAGTACATTATTCTGCTCTTATACCAATTTCACCCTGTCTTCTGCGGATAAAACTTAAAATTTGCAGGCCATTGATGTTTATTTTGGTATTGGCCATGTTTTGTTGTGTTCATTTACTTTTTAAAAAATTAGGCTACCAAGTTTATCATCAACCTTATAATACATGGCTCTCACACCACCACCCTAATCTCACACTACAGTGTATAAGAAGACAGTCCCTCCTGGATGATACAGGCATACAAATCGCATAATTTGATGTCCTGTGCATTATTTACAAAATTGCAATGATTCATAACTTGTATCTGTATGAAGACTCTGGCACTTAAGTATTTTGTCTTCCTTTCCCTAGTGCACCACTCGTGTCCTGTTGCTGTGACTGATATGAAAGCCCGTAACAGTTATTGAAATAGATACATTTTTAGTTAGAAAAAGTGCAGACAAAATCGGTTGTAAATATCGTGCAATAAATTATAAAAAAAAGTTTTATAAAGATGGGGGGTGGGGGGTGGGGTTACCATAGTGCAACTGTGTGGTAGATCACATCAGATAATCGACAATTGACAACTATCTGAAATCAAAAACCACCGGTTTTTGTAAAAAGTCTGATAGTGATGATGGTGATGATGGCAATGATGATCAGTGGTCAGACTAGCATACTGCTGTTGTAACATGTTTGAAAATTGAAATGAGTGACAAAAGAGCATTTCTCACTGAAAAAAAAAAAAAAAAAAAAAAAACTTTTCCTTTTAGATTTGGTGTATGCAGGCTACTTGATAGCATTTTTGCCATATTTGTTGATTTTCCAAAAATAAATATCCTAGACTGGATTCCCTTTAAATGCTTTTTATTTTCTGTATAAAAAAGCTGCTACTACAATAATAAAATAGTTAGATTTAATATTGCATACATCATCAGAATTCGTCACTTTTGACACACTAAACATGTAACAAATATTGCATAATTTAGCTTTTTCTTTCGCATAACCCTGGAGGGACTGAGAAGACACTGAAGTGTATAGGAAAATTATTGTTTACTACGTGTTATAAAATAATAATAATAATAATAATAATAATAATAATAATAATAATAATAAACAAATCTCTATTTACTGTACTGTGTTACTTTTTACAATGTTGTTCAAATCGATAATTTGAATCCCATTACAGAGACAGTCAGTCTCCCTTGGTTTTGAAACCTTTTCACTTCCTGTGCTTGGCTTTCGGTTCAGCCTCATCCCACTCCATCTGAGCAGCGAATAGAACTTCCTTGCAGAGTAGAGAGTTGTTTGTAAAGTACTGTACATCATGTACATTTTAGCCCCATACTGAATGCCCTTTTCTTTTTTTACCACAAAGAGAACTGATACCATCTGTACTGACCACATAACCCCTTGTGAATGGGTCCTACAATAATATGCACGCAGGTCTTGTAGTTTCTATAAAGCTTCATGTTTTGATGAATAATTAAAAAGTTGATTTCTCTATCAGACCAGGAAAAAACAAAAAAACATGAGCAAAATACTTACCTGTCAATCACGTCATGTTCTTCTAATGTCAATCCACTTTTTCATCCAATATGTGGTACCTTCAAAGGTAAGCCAGTTAGAATGGCTGTGCTCCTTCCTTATTTCACAGAAAGTCACGAATATCTTGGGTTTCACTGACTTCTCTGTTGTTGCACTTGCACTAAAAGCTAAAACATCGCCTAAATCGAGGCCTGTTGTTTATTTTGGTGGCATTTTAAAGGCCTTATTTGTTTATGCTCAGTATCAGAATTTTGCCAAATTTGCCCCCCTGTCATATGCTCATTGGCAGTCTTGGAGTTCTCAAGTCCAGTCTTCTGTATTGACGGATGTCTGGTCTTGGATATCCTTGGTCATAGGACTTCAAGTTGCAATACCTTGTACTGATAATTACATGATCCTGGCCTTGACAGTGACCTAACCTATAAAGCTTCAGCTCGCCTGCCTTGGCCTTGAGGATCTTGACCCTAGCCTTGGCCTAAGGGCTTTTATTCTAATAGAAAACAGATATGTATTAATGGTTCCCAACGTTTTTGGGTATGCAGATCCTTTCTGAACCTCCAAAAATTTTGCAGCCCATCATGTACTACTATCATAGTGACACACAGCCACTATAAAAGGAAATTCTGTACAGTTTTTTTTTTTTCCAGTATTGTGTGGAGCAATTGATAATTGATAGTGCAGCAATTGATAATGATGTCATACTGGAAACTAATTAGCTTACCTAATGAGATGGCTGGTGCTGTTTCAGCAATGTCACAGCCTGAATGTCCGGTTGGAGTTATGACACTTTTAGCCTTAATTCTGATTCCACATCCAGCCACTGTGCTACTTTGATTTGAACCCAACAAGCTGGCTACAAACTTTTGTTCGACAACACCTCGTAACGTACAATACAAGCGGTCGCGGCTCCTTTTCACTACCAATCCAAGTAAATCCCATTTCTAAGTATGTACCGCTGTATTTCCGAATTTAGTCTGTCTCTTGCAGAGTTTCATTTGATACTCCACTGCCACTTTAATTTTCACTCGCTTTCCTCTTCAAAGACCCTATTTTTATGCTGAGGGAGCAAAAATTAGAGTTTCTAAAAATTAACCTCAGATTTAAGGAGTTTATTCAGAAGTAGACACGATGGTTAAAATGTGGTATTTCTTAACTTGTCTGTTAGATAACAATCTATGCAGAGACTGTAATAGAGAATTATGCAAAACACGTACACATGAACATCCAACAGGTAAAATGTAGATGGCATAAATTACTCCTTTTCAAACACCCACTGCTGAGCAGAGTCATATTGCAAAATTCCATACGTATATAATGAGTCACAAATTCTAATCCAAATTAGACCAATATCAGAGTTTGCTGAAGTGCTATGATTAATTTGAAACATATACAGGCCAGTTATCCATGGCTCACTGATAGTTTAAAGCTCTTCTAATAATGTTTGGGCTTAAACGGCAGTGAGTTTGGTAGGGTGAGGGATATTCTAAATGTCTCTACACAGGCACATGAATAGAAGGAATTGGAATGATAATGTGACTGACATTTTTGGTAATTGTGAATGTAACTTTCTGCCAAAATTAACCAATATGACATAATTGAATTATTTCAGATTACTAACAGCCTGATGCAAACATGCTGAGTAATGGGTAAGAGTAACTGCAGTACCTGCTCCAGACATCTTTGGCGGATTTACTTCTCCCCCAAAAGAGTGCATTAAATGAACAAAAAAAAATCATTACTTTAAGATTTTAAAAATATATAATATTAAAAGTAAAAAAACCTTTCTTTTTCTATGTTATCATACCGTCATCATACTGTAATGACCCTGGCGATGGCATCGTCCTGTTTGTCTTGTTTGTTTGTTATGTCCTGTTTGGTGTTATGTGTATTGTAAGAGAACGGGACACGCTGTTAGAGTGTGCGTGTTAGAGTAGGGTGTGTGTGCGCATGTGTATGGGGTGCGGGACCCTCCCCAAGGCTATAAGTGGAGGGGGGGGGGGGGACCTCGAGGAGATTGTGCACAGACTTGGAAGTGAGTAAAGGACAGGGAATGTAAAGGAAAGAGGATAGCAGGAGCAAGGGAGAATGAGAAAATGACTGAGAAGTGAGGGAGCAGACCCAAACCAATAATTTATTTTTAACATGAGTTGGACATTAATTTGTGTTTTGCAGGGTACAGAACACATTTGAGAAACATGGCAAAAATGGGTTTGATTTAAAAAAAATAAAGTCTGTGGGGACAGAGACCCAAAGTAACTCAACAGACTTGCCTTTTCAGGAAGCATCTACTATTGTGTGATTCTGCTGAGAAAGACCGCTGGTATGCTTGATCAAGGCCCATGACCATGACAGCTTTAGACAGCACCCATCTTAAAGCATAAAACTTTTAATAACCTTCCAAACATGGCTGATACATGACACCAGTGGACAGATATAGGTGATATACAACAGTAGTGATGCTGAACGTTCTTTCAGCAACATACTGGTGCTTCAGCCAGATTCAGTAATTATAATGACCATGGCATAGATCTGACAGAAAAGTGTTGGGTGGGGCATTGGTTTTGAAGTCAAACTTCCCACACAGTCACTGATTTAGTCATCCTGGCACTAAAAATGAAACTCGTTCTGTCCATGACCATATATCTGAACATAGTCTGCAGATGCTAGTCTGTCCGCTGAAAAGAATATATTGTAAGTAGACCATTCAATGTTTATTCTGTTGCCAATCAATGATTAAAATCAGTTTATTTTGAAGAGCATTTCCTGTCTTTATTTTTCAATTCAAGTAGAAAATGAGTAAAATCTACCTTAGAAATAGTTCCATATACAGTACCTTAAAAAAAATTATTAATTAAAAGAAAAGCGATTTATAAATGTTGAATTGAACATTTCCATTGAAAGTTCAGTTTTTACTTATTCAATTCATTACACTTCTTGTAAATCTTGGTTTGTTCATTACATTTTTAAGTAAATTACTGCCCATTTTCATCACGACACAGAGCAAATGAGCCTGCCTTTAAATCACGCAGACCATTCCTCAGAAGACCTAGCAGTAACAAGTGACATAGCTGGGGTTTTTTTGTGTTTTTTTTTTTTAATCATCCTTTGTTATTCAAGGAAGTGACAGGAGGTATCCACACCAGATTAGTGCCACCGCTTCACATTGGAGAGAAAGATATTTGCATTATGTAATACCTGGTCACTTATGAAACTGACTTTATGGTTTATGGCTGGACAACATTTGAGAACTACTGGGCCAATTTAAAATTTAAAACAATGCAGGGCACAGCATAAGAAATTATACCATCGTACCTGGATGAATTTATGTTGAGAGAAGGCTATGGCAGGTACTGTCGAGATACTTTTCTAGATATTCATTGTAGCAGGGTGATTGCCCTTCACATGGGAAAATTTGTGTTGGTGTAATTTATATGTGAACAGGTTTGTTTTATGTGTTTTTTGGAGTTGTTATGTTTTATTAAATTATTGTTTACAGACAGGCCCTCGATTGAGACTTGCTGCCTGCTAGGTTTGGTTGAGAGGAAGGGCAGTGAGTGATTGGCTGTGCTGGTCCTCAATCAGCAGGTGGGCGGGTCTTGACTGAGTGTCTGTCAATATAAAAACATCCGGTGGGGATCGTTCTGGGTAACTGCAACGCCATGCGACACAAAGGGGTGCTGCGTACACTCAGGAGGAGAGCGCCTTCTCAGCAGGAACTACAGCTACGCAACCCTTAAACTGCAACACGGTGCTTGTGAAGGCAATGCCTAGCCAAGGCCATATGAAGCAGCAGGAGTCGTATGAATACCGGCTCATCAGTAGGTTAGTTTAGGGGATAGTGATCCCATGTAATGTATAGTGAGGGTTACGTAGTGTAGCCGGTTCCTGGAGCGGGTCGCCTCGTTTATAAGACTAGCACTCGTCCTGTGTGGCACCTTTTATTTGTAGTTTTTGTACTGTGCTTTATTTTGCCTTTTGTACTGTCTTCTGTATGTGTCCTCTGTGCATTACTATCGCTGGTAATGTCACATGACCCATTTGTTTACTTTTGTGTTAATAAATCTGAGCTGTGTTTCAACTCCAACTCCCATGTCTCTCTGTCTTGCTTATCAGTGGTTACCCACACACGTGACACGAGCACCCTGTCACACCCATTCACAGATCACACAGCTGTGCAGGCAGGGCAGGAGATGCAACTGACCGAAGTACAGACATACGGTAGACCAGGGGCAGTGGCAACAAAACATCCATTTAACTACACCCAAATCTTTTTTTTTTTTTTTTTTAAAAGCTGAAAGTTTAAGAGATATATATATATATATATATATATATATATATATATATATATATATATTTTTTTTTTTTTTTTTAAATATGTTTTTGTTCAAAATGGGATAGGAAAGCATTAGTTCCTGTAGAGATTAGGAGCTAGGGGGCATAGCGATTCAAAGCTGGCGAAAGTTATGAATTGATTTAAAGTTTCAATTTCAAACTGAATTTGAGTCAGGGGACTACCGATTCAGACTCATTCAAAATCTCAACATTTACATAAATGTTTAAACACGTGTGATTAGTTATTTTTATTGCAACAAAATTGTTGACATTTTAATTTTTTTTTTTTATTCTAGTGGTGTATGGATATCTACCAGTGATTTGCCCTTTTTTGAAAAGTAGTGTTGACCCATGGTGATATGCTATATATAGCAACACCTTCGTGTGACCCGTTTTGACCAATCATGATAGAGTATTTCAAAGATCCATTTTATAAGGAATAAATAAACTAATAATATCAGAAAAAATGAAAACTATACCAGAATGTTTTTTTTTTCTCTTGTCCCATGTTTCTTCATTTTCACCTAAAAATCAGGGTATTCTGCACAATACTCATCAAGTGTCCTCCTCTTGCGCCCATTTTTATATCAAAGCAATTGCAGTGTACACATTAAGTAAAAGCTTTTATTATATGTTACCTACCTAGTAACCTTCTTATTTCACAGTAGGAGCTTTGAATGACTGGTGCCATAACTGCAAATGAAAGAGCACAGTCGGTGCATGTCCTGATGATTGACAGTCATTTAAGTGAATGAGAGAATTCTAGTGCTGGTACCGACAACGAGATCTGTCAGAAATGACTGACAGTGAAATTGCAGTACTGAGCGACCATTCAGATAACTGACAGCTGACAGCGATCACTAGCCATTCACAGCGGAACAGAGACGGAACAGACAATAAAAGTAAAAACTGTACAAACTAGATTGGCTTAATTTAATATATTCATTGACTTGCTTGTATTACTGCTCCTTATCTTGATCATATCACAATCAACATAATGTACAAAGAAAAAGACCAAAAAACTGGTATGAAGTCTTACAAAGGTAACAGTTATTCGAACACCATATTATTTTCAGGTTTCATCTAGCTACCATAGGATGCTGTTACTTTTACATTGTTAGAATGACTGAGCTTAGCTTTGATAAAGGGTGGAATCTTCTCCCAAAAAAAAAACCTTTATCTCAAGTTAGTCTTCGTAGTTATTATTTTCTGATTAATATTGTATAATATCAATGACAGAAACTTGAAGCCAGAACGCCACATCTCTTGTATATTACTTTTTTTGCAACATTAAACACTGGGTGCATTTATCGCAGATCATAACAATTCATTGCTTTATTTGTACACTCCAGAAAGTGTTGTTCGCTTCTACAACTACCACACAAAATATAAAAACAAGAAATATCCGCCAAGACAGAAAACCCTCCCACAGCCAACAGAGTTCTAGCATCTCTGGTGAGGAGGGGCCAGGGAACGTCACCTGCACCTTCAAATATACAAAAGTGAGGGGGTCCTTAAAAGCACTAATTCGAGCACTGATGCAAAGGTATGTTTTCTGCACAAAAGGCTTTGGTTAACTTGAAAAGTTTCTCCTTTAAAGCTGCTCCCTTTGCTTTCATGATATTGTTTGGGATATTGCTCTGCTATACCTGCTTAAAACTTAATTTGGACACTTTTTTGCAGTTCTGTTAAGTATTCACCTTTATTTGACATTTGCTAACCACTTAAATTTTGCACTAGCGCCAATTCAAAGACGTGCACTGCTCACTTCCTATTTTCACAGCGAGTGGAAACAAATGGCAAAATTTATCGGTTTCATAAAAGTTATGATCACCGTGATATAGTCATATCCTTAGTTGTAAGTATACTGTGAAAATAAGTAAAAGTGAAGTATACAGGAAAGTTGTTCTTGCCTGTACCTGTTACAGTTATTTGCATGTTCTGATAAGAAGTGCTGTGTGCTGTATCTTCCTATCACTCTCCAAAACAAGAACAACAGTCGTTGGTCAATCCTTTTGTTACATCTAGCCTACAGTTTTTCACAAATGTTGCTCTTTTTTCTCTCCCACTGAGACCTGCAGTATATTGATTCTGGTGACTTTTTCCATTTCTCATGGCAGTCATTCTTCTTAGTTAATGCTTCACGCACACATTTCATTAAACCATGGATTAGAGCCAATGCTGACACATAACTGCACAGATGGAAGTACAGATTAGCATACCAAAGTTATGGTCACCAATCAAATATGATGCATCTAGGAGTGGTGGTGTTCACTGTGTCAAATGAGCCTGATAAATACATTAAATTCAAAGTGTTTTTTTGTGTTGGTTTTTGGGAAAATAAATAAATAAATAAAAACAAATTAATTAATTAAAAAAAAAAAAGAAATGGAAGGCTGGAGCTGAAGAGATGGCCGCCAGAAACTGGAGGACCTCCTCGGTGGTCTTGCGAACTAAGGCTAATGCCTTGTCTGTGGGGAGTTTGGCCACCAGGTGGTGCGTTGTCTCTACCAAGAGGGAGAGGAGAAACCGGCCCAGGAGAGGAAGGTGAGGAGGAGGCAGCAGAGAGGGGGAAAGGTGAGGAGGAAGCAGAAGGAACCAAGGTGGTGCACCCTGTACATTGCCTATGGGCATGAGGACGGGGACTGCCCAGAGCAGGAGCCAGAGGATGAGGAGCCCGAATGTCCTATGCCTGAGAGGGAGGAGCCAGAGCACCCAGCACCCAGAAGGGGGGAGCACAGGTGTCTACAGCCCACAAAGGAGGAGTCGGTGCGTCCACAGCTCCAGAAGGGGAAGGCAGAGCGTCCACAGCCCAAGTCTACACCAGCAGAGGAAGAATACCTTCTGTTCCCACCACCACCAGTAGAGGGAGAATGCCTGCTGGTTTCTCCTCCACCGCAGTGGGAAGAGTACCTGCCATTGCCTCTCCAGGGTCCCATCCTGCCGTCGGCTCCCAAGTGTCCAGCGTCGGTGGGAGGAACCCTGCGAGAGGGAGAGCAGCACCAGTCCCCTGCAAGTGAGGGAGAGCCACACCAGTCCGCTGCAAGTGAGGGAGAGCTGCACCAGTCCCCTGCAAGTGAGGGAGACCCACACCAGACCCCTGCAACAGGGAGAGACTACACGCCGTTCCCACCTCCGTCGCTAGGAGACAACATGCTGCTCCCACCTCCATCGCCAGGAGACTACACACTGACTCTGCCACCTCCACCGCCAGGAGCAGAGCAGCAGGATCTGCCTCTGCCTCCGCCACCTCCAACGCCAGGAACAGAGCAGCAGGAGCTGCCTCTGCCTCCGCCACCTCCACCGGCAGGATCAGAGCAGCAGGAGCTAACTATGCCTTTGCCACCTCTACCGGCAGGAGCAGAGCACCAGGAGCTGCCTCTGCCTCCGCCACCTCCACCAGCAGAGGGTGAATGCCTGCTGGGTCCCCATCCACCAGCAGAGGGTGAATGCCTGCTGGGTCCCTGTCCACCAGTAGAGAGTGAATGCCTGTTGGGTCCCTTTCCACCAGCAGAGGGTGAATGTCTGCTGGGTCCCTTTCCACCAGCAGAGGATGAATACCTGCTGGTATCACTTCTCCCACCATCATGAGGAGAGGAGCTGGAGCTGCCTCTGCCTACAACACCACCAGGGAGAGATGAGCAGGAGCTGCCTCTCCCTTCACCAGAAGGACCAGGACTAGATGCTGGTTGATGTCAGGTATGCTTTGCACAAGGGGGGGATATATGTGGCAAAGTGTCCTGCTACTTATTTGTGTTGTATGTTACATGTAGTGTGTTAATGTTGGTGTATAGTCATTGGTACACGTGATATAAATGGGTCTGTGTACCATGAGTGGTTTAAAATGTATATTGTATTTAGGCACGAGGATTGCACAGCACTTCACGTGCAGGTAAAATGTAATAATATGCGAGCACAGGGAATTGCACTTTATTAATTCACTTGCAGTTGTACTGAGACTCCAACTAAATGATTGATTAGCAATCGAGTCTTGGTACAGCTGCATAAAAGCAGCATGTTTTCATTCACTCTGGGTTGTGTGTTTGTCCTGTTTTGGTGTGCTGTTTTTCTGTTTAAATCTTTTATTCTGTTTATTAAATGCTGAGCACAGCTCAGCTTCATCAAAAATCCACATCTCTCTGTCTGAACTGTTTTATTTTTCCGGATTTGACGTCACCACTCAATTAGCCTTGTGACAGTTATATATTTATCCAGCGTACTTCACTGTTAACATGTGTTGGATTTGTTATGTATTTATAATACTCTTCAGTGACTTCATGTCTTAAGTTGAATTTTTAAACTAAAAAATATATATGTTATTGTGGCAGAGCAGAGCTCTGCCCTGTATAGATTGGCAGGGATGGGGTTAAATTCCCCTCCTTGCCTGGGCTTATTGTGTTCAGGTGGCTGGGGTTGATTGGAGTAATTAACGATCAATCAGCACCCAGCCACCTGACATAAAAAGAGGCCTCAGCTTCCCATTAGGGAGAGGAGGGAGCTGAGCAAGCAAGCAAGCAAGCAAGCAAGCAAGCAGATAGATAGATAGATAGATAGATAGATAGATAGATAGATAGATAGATAGATAGATAGATAGATAGATAGATAGATGGATGGTTGTGCTTGCTGTTTTTGGTTTGCTGTTTTGTGATTTCTGAATTTTCTGATCCAGTGAAGGCATCGCCCAGCCTGGAAACCTTTATTTTTGTAAGTTTTGCTCTGTGTTTTGGTAGCTGTGTTTAAATACCTTTGTTTTGGCCCTTGTGCCCTTTTATTTTGTGCTTATTTATAATAAAAGTATTATTTTTTTGAACTGCAGTCTGTCTCTGGGCCTCTATCCACTCACCAGCCTGTCAGTTATATTTAGGGCTTCTGAATTTCGGCTTGAACCGATAAAAACTGATACAAAAAAATTAAGTGGTGTATAGTTAACACCAAAAAACCTCCAGCAAAACACTGGAAATGGTTACTCAATTCATGTTAATTTCACTCCTTTCCCATTTAACAAAAAAAAAAAAAAAAAAAAAAACTACTACAAAAAACAAACTACCTTTCCTAGTGCAGTTGGCCAATATCCCTCCTTCCTGACTTATCGTATCTATCATTGATTCATTCTGAATACTTTAAAGCCACCCCAAATACTGATTGCCAGCGAATTCCTACACCTCTATTGAAGGATTGTAACACGCTTGCAAGATTTAAAATGAGAATACAATTAGAAGGCTTGTTCGGTGGATTTAAAGCTATATTACAGAATTGCAAATTGTGGCAAAATTTTGAATAAATGCTGTAACGGGTGATGTGTTACATATGCGGGTCAACACTGAATAATCACCGAGTCAGACACAGAGCCTCGGTGTTGGCATGGCGCACAGGCACGCAGATTTAATAAACACACAGGCTGGCACTAGGGTACCAGCAATGGTAGCCCTAGTGTCCGATTTAATAAAGAAAACAAAACAAAGCTAAAGAAAAATAATAAATTGGCACACATGGTGTGCGCTCGCCTCATTAACAGAAGTCCCGCTCCAGAAACCTACTACACTATGATACTTAAATATTAAAGTTACTTGTTGTTGGTCCTCAAAGGATAGAATGAAAAGCTCACCATTTTTTGTCAGTTATAAAATAAATAAATAAATACTCTAAATGCTCAATCAGAAACTAGATTTTGGCTGATTCCTTTCTTATATAGTCATACCTTAGCTAATCTACTCCCATCAGCAAAATAAATAAATCAAGTTTTAGAACCTAATGATATTAAATAATGTTAAATGGATGATATAAACTCGTGGAGGCATCTCTTGTGCTAATATGAATCATCCCCCAAAGTAACCCACGTTATTTTTTTATTCATGTAAGTATTTCTTAGCAGACACCCTTATCCAGGACGACTTACAATTGTTACAAGTATCACATTCCAGATGAGAACAGTTATAAAGTACAATAAAATCAGTAAAAAATAAGATGAAATTTAAATAAGACCAAAATAAATACAGTAGATAATTATATTTAAGACTAAGCAGTTAAACGTGTAGTAAAAATATTTGCTTCTACGAGTAAATTCCTTTAAGAGCACTAATAGCAATTACAAGAAACGTGAATATGGATACCTTTAAGAGTAAAATCAAGTATAAGACACAGAGAATAGTTATTAACAGCAGTAGTTTAACAGCAGTAGTTGAATGCGGCAAGGTATGGAGCAGTTCTGTGCAGGTACAAGTTGATGCAAGTACTGGTATAATTGGGTGCCATATAGTCCAGTATAGTCAACAGTTGTGAGGTTTACAGATGCTGTTTGAATAGGTGTGTCTTTTGGAGGTACACCTACAGTATTCCTAAAGCAACACTGTGAATCAAATGCATGAAAAAGGTTTAAAGTACTTCTCTTTCTTTGTATTCAAATTCTGTTAGTGAAACAAAAAAAGGTACAAGGAGCAAAAAAAAAATGTGTTGTTTCTATTCTTCACACCCTAAGAAACTAGTTTTCTGAGGATTTTGCTTCAAGAACACTGAATAGAAACACAGTTGGCAATATAGTAAATATACATGTACATAGTGGAATTTGGTGATGTGATAATAAATATCCTTTCACTTTCTAAAAGCTCTGTCACACTTATTTGCCAGCTTTCTGTTCCCTTATTTAAAACCATGGAACCAAGCAGTGGCACTGTGGCCTGAACACAAGCTTGTTATATGCTTTGACATGAGTTAATAATTTACCCAGCACCCCCTTCAGAAACTGTTATAGTTGTATGCAGTTAAAATGGTTTATTCCTTTGCACTTGCTTTAAAAAAGGGCCCAGACTTTTTCTGATCCCTAGTTGAAAGTACAGCAATTTTTTTTTACTGCAGTAACACAGGCTAGCATATTCTATGTTTTTAGTTTTCTTTTTTTCACAAACTCAGCAACAAAGACTAAGATCACCCATAGCTATTAAAAAATATTTTTTGTTGCCGTTGTGGGGACTCAACTGTGTTTTGAAAGTATTACTTCCATTCTCAGAGGGCTTCAATAGCTTTTCTAAACATGCTTCCTCTGAGCAGCGATCGCCAAAGTGGACTAGTGGGTAAAGCTGTGATCGTTTGTTTTTTTATTTACTGACAATTTAAACCTCAAATAATATTGGTGCCTCAGGTGTGATCTCTCCTGTGTGAATTGGGTTTGAGTTATGGTCCTGTAAAAAGGTACAAAACTGTATTTAATAGCATTTTCTTTCTTTTTTTGGCAAATATCTTATTTCTTCTACTTATAAAAAGAAAACACTATTAAATACAGTTTTGTTAAGTGCGATTAGCAGTTTTTCAAAGTTTTGATTTGGTCCCAGCCCTACAGTATTTCAATTGAGACATATTTCAGAAATGTGAGCGGTAAAAGAATGTACATGTGAAACACAAATTGAATGACAACACTTTATGACATTTTAAGTATATATTTCATATAAATTATTTTATCTGAAGATAATTAGAGCTTCTGATTTTCGGTATACAGCCAATAAACACTGGAAACACTCTGGAAATGGTTACTCAATTCATGTTGACGTCACCCCTTTCCCATTTAAAAAAATAAAAACCTGCTACAAAAAAACAAAAGCAAACTACCTTTCCTGGTGCAGTTGGGCAATATCCCTCCTCCCTGACTATCATTGATTCGTTCTGATTCTGAATACTTTAAAGCTTCCAGTTACTGAGGATTTAAAATATAACTGCAAATTGTGGTGAAATGTAAAAAAAAAAAGCCTAAACACACATACCCCAGAAGAAGGATTTTGTTGTGGAAGACAGCAAAGGAAAGTAGATGAAACTTAAATGTGCAAGTACTGTCGAGTTACTGTACATATTTTGACAGAAAAAAAAAAAAAAAAACACCCAAGCATTTTGGAAAGTAACTGAAAACAATAATTTCATACAGTACATAAAACGCAAAAGCCCAGAAAAAAAAAAAAAAAAAAAAACATTTACATAAAACTCAAAAATAGTAAAAAATAAGAAACAAAAAAAATAAATAACAGAAGTGCTACACATAATAAACTGTATGTTGACATTTGATAATTGAGACCACGCGCTTTGAGAAAAAAGCTACAGAACAGTTTATTATCATGTGGATATGAACATCTTCAGATATTTGCAGTTTATTGGGGAATATAGAATTCAAAAGAACTGGTCAAATTTGATAATTCTCTAATAGTTTTCTCTTTTAATTCACAGCTTTCTGAAGTATATCTTGTTTATTCTTAAGCATTTCTGAGAGATGTAGATGGGAAGCACACTTTGTCTCTCAGCTGTGTTGAAAATGACAGTGACGTCTTGCTGGGGTGGAGTGATTGGGAAAATATGGTCTTAGTGTTCATTCATTGCTTGTCTTTTTATGACTATTTCTTAACAAATAATACAAGGATTTGATGAGGGTGCTTCCACTAGGGACTGATGGGGAAAACACCAAAACAATTTCACTTCTGAGATGAAACATATTGGAACTGAAGACCCTGAAGATGAAAGACCTGCAATCCTGTTTACAGCAGCAACCAGATCTTGGAACAATAACAGCAAGGTCAGAGTGTACACTTAGGGGTAGATTATTAAAGTGTTGAGACTGTCACAATATTCACAAACAAGTCGGAAGTTGGTTGAAATGTTCTAAGCAAGCGCAATGCTATTTGTGACGTTTTAGGGAACGCTTTGCGGCAGCATTTCTTCTTTGCGGTTCAAGCTTAATAAATATGTATTTATGGGCGTTCCTTCATTCATTTGCAAAAAGGGGGCGGGGATAGTGCAAATGAGGGTTCTCAAATGTTATAATGAGATGCACGGAAGTCGCCAGCAATTGCGACACTTACAATTGCATCAATTTGTGAAACATGTTTTAAACAGTAATTGTTGCTGGCATTTCCCAGTCTGTTTTTTCTCGTGCATTGCCAGTTGTGTTCAATGTATTTTTGAGGCGAACACCCAAGTACCTAATTTTCATGAAAGGCGGGTTTGAAAACCTTGAAAACAAATTTCTATGACATTTCAAGTTTTCCCAACGTGTTGGGAGAAATAGACTGCACACATGTGCTACTAACCCCTCCAGCTCCTTCTCCACATCTGTATCGGACCATGATCTATTTTGTGTAAATTGTCTAGGCTACTAAGTAGGCCAAGTTAAAAAAATAATAAAAATTAAAATAAATTTTAAAAAACCCGCTAAAATCATTTAGTTTCAATTAAAAATAATATTTTATTTGCATTGTACATCAACATAATGTAATGTGTAGCCTACCCAAAACACATTATGTTATTTCAGCACAATGATGTATTTCAAATACATCGAGAACTGTAATGTGTGTTCAATTTTATTGTATTGTTTTTAAACCCTATATATATATATAAAGGTAGGGGCGTGGATCAGAAAAGCAGTCAGTATCTGGTGTGACCACCATTTGCCTCATGCAGCACGACACGTCTCCTTCGCATAGAGTTGATCAGGCTGTGTACAGATCCTTGCGACATGGGGCCGTGCATTATCATGTTGAAACATGAGGTAATGGCAGAGGATGAATGGCACGACAATGGATGTCAGGATCTCGTCAAGGTATCTTTGTGCATTCAAATTTCCATCAATAAAATACAATTGTGTTCATTGTCTGTAGCTTATGCTTATACCCTGGTAAGGATGACGAGCACGCAGATGAGCTTCCCTGAGACGGTTTCTGACAGTTTGCATAAATTCTTCGGTTGTGCAAACCCACAGTTTCATCAGCTGTGCGAGTGGCTGGTCTCAGAATATCCCGCAGGTGAAGAAGCCAGATGTGGAGGTTCTGGGCTGGTGTGGCAACAGCTCAGGTGGACATTCCTGCAGTCAGCATGCCAATTGCACGCTCCCTCAAAACTTGAGACATCTGTGGCATTGTGTTGTGTGACAGAACTACACATTTTAGAGTGGCCTTTTATTGTCCCTAGCAGAAGGTGCACCTGTATAATGATCATGCTGTTTAATAAGCTTCTTGATATGCCTCACCTGTCAGGTGGATGGATTATCTTGGCAAAGGAGAAATGCTCACTAACGGATGTAAACAAATTTGTGCACAAAATTTGAGAGAATTAAGCTTTTTGTGCGTATGGAAAATTTCTGGGATCTTTTATTTCAGCTCTTGAAACATGGGACCAACACTTTACATGTTGCGTTTATATTGTTGTTCAGTGTATATAAAAAACAGTGTTAAAATGAAGAATGTATTATACAGATGACATTTATATTTAACAAAAACAATGTACTGTATAGACATTATCCTTCGGGCACTCTCTGTTGTAGCAAACCACAACTCAACTGCTGCTATTTATCTGAACAATATCGCATGACGCCATTGTATAATGCTATTGATCTCGCTAGAAAACACACCATTAACATATTTTCTCTTAATAAATACGACAAAATGTTTACTTTGCTAAGTGTCGCAATGAAAATGCAAATTGCAGAATGTTGGCGCTGTGACTGGCCCATCTTGGTATTCCCACCCCAGATTGTTAACTGATGTTTTCATCATTCAGTTAATTGTACCTGTTGAAGAGCTTACATAGCAATTTACTTTGTAATTTTGATTTGTTAAGCCACAAATTGATCCTGAACCATAGCTACATTTTATTAAAATGTCAGCAACCATAAGCAGATGTCAATAATGCTAAGCAGATTATAGTTGGATTGGTGTTACACTAGTTATAAGTTTTTGCTTGCTCAAAGCCCCAGGCAAAGGTTGTGGCAGCCCAGTTTTTTATTGAATTTTTTTTAATTGATGTGTTCAATTATTCCGAAATAATTGGCCCAGGTTACCTGTTACTGTGTTTAATTTATATTAGAAAATGATTCAGTACCGTCCGCTTCCAGTTCTAGTGGGCAGTAACAGACGGTAGATGCCTAGTGGAACGTCTCAGCACCAACTGTGAATCAATATTACCAACTGTGAATTTAAAATCAATCCGCGTAAGTACTGGCTTTCTTTTTGATTCTTTGTGTCTTTTAAGCGTAGTTCACATCTATTGGACAGTAAATACTAAACAAAGACACAATTGGTCCAAATTAATTTATTATTCACCAAAACCAGCAAATAAATACTTTCTATTGACAAAAGCAACTAATCTTGAAGGTTACCTGAAACTGCCGAGAGCCAATCACAGACTGTCAGCTCGACTGGAGTCACAGACACGGCATCTTTCAACAGCAACAAAGCGAGACGCGGACAGTTCAGTAATATTGCTCCATTCATATATATATTCAGGAGAGAAAGGCTTTGGCTGATGGTAGAAACATGATGAGTTAGGAGGCATTTTTGAGTGGTATTTAATGAGAGATTGTATTGGTAGTTCAGACTTTATTTAATGAGAAATTGTCTTTCCTTTATTTAATGAGAGATTGTCTTTTTTAACAGAAAACAATGGTAAAAAATAGTTTTCTAATAGACATAGTGCCCTCTCAGTGCAGGCTCTACCGTGTGACAATTGACCGCAACGGGAGTTATGAGTCCCGAGCCGAAGGCCAAGGGCGCTAACGAAAGTTAAGGCGGGCACTATTGCTTAAATACAATTCCAATTTCCCAAGTGTCAGGACAACTGGTTATTACATTGGTTTTTGGATAGGTTCCAGCTTTTTTTTAACAAGGTTTCCTATGGCTATAATGAGCCATTACCCCAAACCTGCTTTTCCCCTTTATTTCACTTGATTACAACCATATTTTATTTCCCCTTTGTGTTCATTACTGCAATTTGTATTTTCCATTAATTTCTACCACTTCACAGTTCAGAATGTGCACTTCACAATTTGTGAGGAGGCCCTTAAATACAGTTTGACACCTGGCTCACCAGAAGAGTCACTGTGACACACAATAGCTGGAATTTAACTGGTCATTTCATAGAAACATCAGCACCCTTTAACTTTCTTTTAGCATCAAGAGGATATTTGTGATGGAAAACCGAGGTTGATTTGGCTGTATTGTCTTCTCCAAGAGCTTCAGAGTGAGCATGATTTGTTCTTCTAGAAAGGTAATGCAACCAAAAATGAAAACCTTTTTCCTTTTTCAAGGAACGGTTTGCTACCCATAACCCCACCATAAGCCCATTGATTTTCATCAGGTGAAGTACAGAATTGTTTAGTCTAGTCATCTTGATAATTAGAGTAAATGTTAGTTATATACGCTATAGTGCATGGCCCCTTCATGTTTGCCTACAATCTGTGATAATATTGAATTGATGAAGCCTATGAAGGATTAGCTGTTCTATATTACTGTTTCTTCACTATTCAGCACATTTCTAGGGAAGCTGGTTTTAGTAATTGAATTTTTTTTTTTTTTTTTTATATAGGTCTATGCTAGGATATTATAATAAATATAATAAGAAAGCACGAAGAACATATTAGAGGGATAAAACAATAATTAAAATATATAAGATACTGTCAACTTTGCTTAGGGATGTTATTAATTCTTGGGAGGATGTTTTATAGGGGTAAATTGGGCTGGCTTTTTAATTTACTGCTGATGAATGGTGAAGTGCTTTGAGAGCTTCCCTCATATCTGGGAGTTGTTTCAAATAGAAACCAGCCCCCAGACATGTAAAGTCTTTAAAGGCTCATGAATTAGACTACTGTCCAACTTGCCCCCAGCTTCTGCTTTAAATGCATTACTGGTAGCTGCTGTATATTTTTGTTGTGAGCTTTCACCAAATGCTAGCCACAGATTATTATGGATTTGTGGACCATCTTAAGCGAGCTGGCCACATTCTGTTTTTCGTCAGTGAGACAAAATTTTTGAAACTGTGTTCTGTGGTCCTACCCTGAGCAGTCTAGAAGAGGCTTTTTTATATATAACATTAATAATTATACTGAAAGTGTTACATTTTACATGCAAAAATAAAAAGTCTCACCTTTTTTGGAACACTAGTTTGGTTGTATTTTTCCAGCCTGCCTCATTTGGCTATCAAAAAAATGTAATAAAAAAAGTTAAGGAAACAAAACAAAAATGCAGGCATATCATTACATAGATACTCATTTTATTTTAAATACTAACATTCCATAAAGCGCTTTGCACTATCCATAAATCAACAGTACGAAGGTCACTCTTGAAATCAGGATGTGTTGCAGTAAGAATACCTCTGTTAAGAGTGGGGAACAAGATTAAAAGGTTAAAATATGCACAAGAACATAGAAATTGAACTATGGAACAATGGTCAAAGGTGCTTTGGACTTTTGATGGATGAACGACACTTGTGCCTTCTGCCAGTTCTGCTGTCAATTCAACGCTTCCTGCCTTTCTATTCTTTAAGGCTATTATGTTCAAGTATTGCTCATCCTTGTTATACAGCTTTTTGGCGTCTTCCAGTCATGGGTTTGTCAATTACAGATGATGTTTCTCTGTACTTGTTGATTATGCTTCGTATACCGCACCTTGAAGATCGAGTGTTTTTCCTTCTTTATGCAAGTCAAGGCTGTTATAACAGTAGAAAACACTAGTGGATGCTTTGAGTAAATTGTTGGTGCTCATAATGCATCATCAGAAAAATACAACATGTCTAAGACTTTTGCACAGCAGTGTGTATACATCATATACACACATATTATACAGGAGGGTAGATTGAGTATTTCTGAGTATATGAATGGAGCTAAAACAGCACTTTACGTTAATATATATATATATATATATATATATATATATAAAATATATATAAGAAAATCAAGTAGTTCAAGTTTACAAATCATGTAAAAGTTTATGACCATCATTTCTCAGAGTAAAGAGTGACGTCTTCTTATAATATAATAAATAATAATAATAATAATAAATATTGTCGGGGTTGGTAGCCTGCTGCAATAATATAGGAGAATACTGGCACACATTCCAAGGTGCTACTTTAATATATTTTGGGGTGCAAAAGTGACTTTTGTGTTCTTAGTGGGTACCCATGATAGATGGTACATACGACTAGTATAACATGACTGGTATCTTATCTTACTGCTAAAAGACTGAAAAGACTGAGCTAAAGCAATCAGCTACCAGACGTGAAAACAGCAAAAGGACAGAAAAACATCTTTCGATGCTTTGCAAAGGGCTTTATTATTATTATTATTATTATTATTATTATTATTATTATTATTATTATTATTATTATTTTACTTTGTAGTGGGTTTTTTTTTGTTTTATTACTTTGTAGTAGCTTCAGTATTTTTTCAAACTTTGCTTATAAAACAACTAAACACTATTATTTTAAGAGTCACCTGCAAATGGCAGTTATTTGAAAAGTGAATAAATTACTTTAAAAAGAAACATGCTTAATTAAGATGTCTCTAAAGCCCTTGTATAATTATTATCATTATTATAATTTAAGTGCTCAAAGAATCTTGCCAGGGCTACTTTTCGGAAGATCTTGATTGCCGATAAAGAATTGCTTCGGCCTTTAGTTACAGTAGAAAGCTGTGCAAGGTAAAAAATGGGATCTTCACTGCTAAAGTCTCGTGAACATATATAGCAGTATCTTGCTTTTTTAGCGTGAGAAGGTGATTTACCTACCCTTTTTAGTCGTACCGGTACCATGTTTTGGCCATCTAATACATGCAAGCTGCGTCACATTCTCATGACAATGGAGAGAGAATTTGGAGTTTGTAAAGTGCATGTAAACCACACAGTTATCTATCCTTGCTCACACTCAGCCTCCTCTGATCAGCTTGACTTCAAGATAATCTTCTCACTCCAACATTAGATAAAGGCTCTATGATTCTAAGGCAAGGTTTTGAAATACAGTATTGGGTTTTTCACGACTCATTGTTCATGGTAAAGTAACCTGGAAGGTGCAGTTTAAAAACTGATAATTTTTCATTCTGTTTTTTTTAGTAAGTACTAAAGTGAAATACATTAGGGGTATTGGGTCAGGTGGGGTTTTGTATAAACACCATTATTCAGTTTCTTACAAACCATTTTTCTATGTATTTAGTTTTACATTTACTAATTAAACTCATATTGACTGAATGATTAACAGGAATCTTTATAACTGACTGACATAGTTTTGGGGGAAGGTACAGGAGTATGTCAATTTTATGCAAAATATGATCTGTAAGGTCCCAAATTACTGACAACTGTGGTAGTTCCCCATTAATTTAATTAGTGTATTTTTTTTATTATCAAGTTACCTATATTTATCAGATCCTATTTTCTTTGTTTCATTCATTCAAGTCAACGCCTACCTTATAAATGTTTACTGTAGAAAGACAACATCAGGTCGAAGGTTAGTGGTGGCAATCTCAAGTGGGAAAATAAGCCATTGTCCAACATCTGCCCGCATTTTCCTAGCAGCTTCCAGTTGTCCTAGGCAAGTTTTGGTTTTAATACTTTTTCTTGGTGGTTGCTCCCCTGGATGGAGGAATGTTGTTGCTGTGCTTGTCTTCCAATGCTAAGGCCAAACATCACACCACCTGGTCATGACCTGGTCACCACTTGGTGCACTTAACTCCTTGGTTAGAGCTGAGACTGGTAGCTGCAGTATACCATACAATCTCACTCTTGTGAGGTAACGTGGAACTACTAACCATTTCCTGACGTATGAACTGATTAACGCTTCCAGCTTCTCTACTGTTGCCAAGGAAACCCCATACACAGTGAGTGGCCACAGAAGTCTTGGCAGGTGATCAAATTTAAAGCACCAGAGTTTAAGTTTGCCCAGTAAAGCTCTGCTGTCTATGCTCTTCAACCCTTGCACTGCTTGTTGTCTCACTTCTCCCACATGAATTGTGTCCTTTAGGTCCCCATCATATCATCTCCCAAGACTTTTCACAAACTTCTCAAACACTGTTGGTATAGCCTCACCCTTAATGTAGAATCTATTATCCACTACTTTACCCTTAATTATAGAGATGCTCCTTGACTTTTGTGCCCATTCAATGTTACTGATTAGTTTGCCCAATAACCAATAGTGGCATTCGCATTGCATTAGCCAAGGTAAAAGCCAGTAGAGAAATGGTGCATCCTGCCATTCTTCCAATTGCTGGACATTGCCATGTAGTGGTGAATTCTGAAGTTGAAAAACAAAATTGCAAATCTCTGAAATAGGCTTTCACTGAGTATGTTATTGTCCTTGGTACAATAAAAAAATCAAATGCTGCCCAAAGAAGCTCATGTGGTACTGAACCGTATGCATTAGCTAAATCCAGGAATGTCACATGGAGCTCTGTCCTCTCCTTTTTAGCTGTTTGAATTTGCTGCCAGATCACACTGATGTGCTCTAAGCATCCTGGGAAACTTGGAATATTGGCTTTCTGTACTGAAGTGTCAATGAAGCAGTTATTCAGTTGGTAAGCTGACAATCTCTGAGCAACAATGCTGAAGAAAATTTTGCCTTCCAAATTTAACAGGGAATAGGGCGAAACTGACCAGTATTCGTAGAATCTTTTTCTTTAGGTATAAAGACCCCACCTGCTTGGAGCCATGCTCTTGGTACAACCTGTTTTTCCTATGCCACTTTCATCAATTCCCACATGATTCATAGAACACCATTAGGCCCAGGAGAGGATAACGCCCTTGCCTTTTTCACAGCTTGCTCTACTTCTTTCCACTTAGGTACGCAGTCCTCCATTTGGTATTCTGGTGGATTGATAGGTGGGATGTCTGAAGGAATCGACATAGGCTCCAGCCTACAGTATGTTACATTTAAGACTGAAATGTGTCTGGTTTTTGGATAGGCAATTTTGTTTGTGAAACTATTATTATTATTTATTTCTTAGCAGACCAGTTGTTACAAAGTATCACAATACAAAATATCACATTACAAATGATCTCCTTGCAAATCATCACCTTATTGAATATGCTATGTAACATAATTTTTGTTCCTGGGTAGTAAGTGTTATTTCCTAATTGCTTATGCCCAAAAGTATAGAAAATGGCTATTATTCCCCACAAACTTTGCTTTTGTGACCAGGACAGTGATATTTTGAAATGTACCTATTTTCCAGAACATTCCAGATAGATTCAGTGCTGAGTAAACTTGGAGTAACTTCTAGAACTTTCTAGAACTTTCCATTAACATAAATAGTAGTATAAATACAGGGGCCTTAAGCCCACCATTTCAGTTTAGTTCCAGCTGCCTAAGTGGATACATATCTGCATTTTCCTGAGATGGCATCAAGGGGCTGCAATGGTAGCATTCCTGATGGGTCTCCAAGGCAGTTTTACCAAGTTTCCCTGCTATCTTTGCCTTTGGGACAGCAGGGACACCAAGGCGCACTACCACAGGCAGGACTGGCCACAGCGGACCAAGTTCTCTGTGGGGAGGAACAACGTCAAGTGGGAGCCACTGGTGGACCTCCGGAAGGTGCTGATGCCACCACTGCACATCAAATTGGGCCTTATGAAACAATTTGTCAGAGCTCTAGATAAGGAGTTGGCAGCCTTCAAGTACCTTCAAGACTTCTTCGCTAAGCTGTCTGAGGCAAAGGTCAAAGCCGGTGTCTTTGTCGGACCACAGATAAAGAAGATCCTTGAGTGCAATGAATTCCCCAAGAAGCTCACTAGTAAGGAGAAAGCGGCTTGGAACAGCTTTGTCGCAGTGGTTCGGGGCTTCCTGGGCAAGCTGGTTGAGACTCTGGTGAAGAACTACGGCACAATGTCCCTCAAAGTCCATATCCTTGATGCTCATCTTGATAAATTCAAGGAGAACATGGGAGCTTACTCAGAGGAGCAAGGCGAGCGCTTCCACCAGGATATACTGGACTTTGAACGTCGCTACCAAGGACAGTATAACGAGAACATGATGGGAGACTACATTTGGGGGCTGATTCGTGAAAGTGATTTACAGTATAATCGTAAATCCCGAAAAACTACTCGCTTCTAAATCTTTTGTAGTCATTTTTGTATTACTTTAGTATAAATACATGTTAAATTTGGATTCGTTTGTTGTTTTTTTCTGACTTTATGTGAACGAAAAGACCGTTTTCTCATTGGAAATAGGTACATTTCAAAATATCACTGTCCTGGTCACAAAAGCAAAGTTTGTGGGGAATAATAGCCATTTTCTATACTTTTGAGGCATAAGCAATTAGGAAATAACACTTACTACCCAGGAACCAAAAAAAAATAATAATTTGTTACACGGTGATATCACATTACAGATAAGAGCAGCTGTAAAGTATAAGATCAAATTAAAATATGAGTAAAATAAATAAAAAAATAAAAACATTTAAATAATTACATTTAAGAGTGAGTTTGACTAAGAGCAGTTAACTTATAGCAAAAAGTATTTACTTATATGAGTAATGTCCAGTAAGAGCACATGGTAAGTATGATAAATGGTTGAGATAGCTGAAAATCTAGGATTAGTTGGGCTGTTTAGTTTAGACTTTTCCAAAATCAATTGATCGTATTGGTTTCATATTGTCTGGAGTTAGCAGCCTAGCATGTTGTTTGAACTGTTCTTTAGTGTTTCACACAGAACATCAAATCAAAAGACATCTGTTTTTTCTTCTTTAAAACCCTTTCTTAGCAATAAAAAACTAACAAACAACAAAAAACAAAAAATAAAAATTTTATTTCACCAGACTAACCCAATTTGATTTCACAGTCTGTTGCACCTTCTTTGCATTACATGTCACTAAAAGCAAGCTACATTAAATGATATCAATTTGTGGTTTGAATCTCTGCTTGGGTCATTAACTTTCTCACACTATGAAAGTCAAAACATGTTCACTATTGCTAGAGTCACTTCATAGAAAATTATCAACAATTACATCTGTCTGTTTGTGAAAACCTACAGAAACATGACTAAAATTGGTATTGGGGAACTTTTGGTGAAACACCCAAGTTCTCCCCCCACAGTACTGAAAAAACCTTCACTGTTTTCAACAATGGCACTCTAGCTGCTGCAGCACATAGTTCTTCTTTGGTCTCCTTCTCAAAAGTAATTGCTTCCATAATGAGGGACCAGCGCCTCTTAACTATGCTCTGCACTAACCATCAAATGCAGAAATTACCATCAACTGTACAGCAGGTGGATGGGGTTACTGGATAATTATAATGATGGTGGGTGGTGACCAGTGAAAATTTCCTGTAAAAAACCACAGACTGAGAAGAGATGTCATACACTTCTGAGTTGCCATCACCACAGACTGTAATACAAGCTGAATAGATAGATAAAGGATAAGGTAAAGTACAAATGTAGGTGGCTAGCACAGCTAAATTATTAGGCAATAAATAAGAGAAATAGTGTCATTGGGGGATTTTTTCCTCTTTTACTGTGGAAAAATGGTTGACATTTCATGTCACATGATTTATCGGTGGTGATTCGTGACACTGAGCCCTTTGTTTATATTAGTTTGTGCTTGATGCTGTTGACGTTTAATTGAATTTGAAGTTGTTAATACTGTAAATTTCAATAAAGAATCTAAGCTGTTTCTTTTTTTCTAGTTGATGACCATGAAGCCAACCTTGAAAGGAATTCAATGACATGGTTTCCATGGAAAAATAAAAATAAATCTAACCTTTTAGGCACTGTTTTGGCTGTACTTTTTTGGCAATTTGGGTTTCCATGTAGTTTTCTTTCAGGTAGAGAATTCTCCTTCAAAATGCAAATTATCTCATTAAGGGAGGGTATATTTAAATGTTTCTGTCTGTTCCAGTTTGGTCTTGCATGACGACTGATCATTAGGCCTTCTTAAACTTGGTTTATTTCTTTTTCATGTTTTTGTTCTTCCAAAACAAATCTTGCTCAATGAATCAATGAGATGTTTATGAGATCATTAGGTGGTTGCTCAAGCCTGGTGCCGTCCGTAGCCCGCATCAATAATACAGGAGACCACTGCCCACACAAATTCCCAGCTCTGCTAATTCAGTACATTTTGTGGTAGAAACTTGTTTTGTCCTTGGTATGTACCCATGATAGATCCTACTTAAGGCTAGTGTGTAATTAATTGCAGCTTATTGTCAAGACACAGACAAGTCTAAGCTTACAGCAATCAGCTATTTGCTGAAAAAATAGCTTTCTGTGCTTTGCAAAGGGTTTTGTTATTTATTTATTTGTTTATTGCAAAGGGCTGCTTTTTACAATTTGTAGTAGCTTCAGTATTTTTTATAACGTTGCTTACAAAGTAACTAAACTATAAAGCACTGTCATTTTATGAGTCAACTGGCAATAATTTGAAATGCTGAATAAATCGTGTCACATAAAAACACTGAATGAAGAGGTTACTAAACCCCTTGCACTGTAGCCTTTTTTTCCTTATTTGGTCAAAGAACCTTGCCAGTACATCTAAGTTGTTAATAAAGAATTGCTTGGTACAGCCTTTAGTTATAGTAGAAAATTGCACAAGATTACATCACAAATGGGATCTTCACATCTTTCTGATGTTTCTATAAAAAGATTTTGGTCAATTTTGTGCATTTCCTATAGTGTGAGGAATGCGAGTGATATGTGCCTGTTACGTCACATTCTCACTAAATAGAGACTCAAACTGCATGGAAACCCTGCCAATGTAACAAAAAAATGTTATTAACTTATATTTCCTATTAATTATATATATATATATATATATATATATATATATATATATATATATATATATATATATATATATACAAATGCATGTTACAGTAAAATAAATATACAAAAATAATCAAACCCCCATAGTGTTACTCTTACTTATATTTATACTTTATCTATTTGATGTCTGTCTGATTATTAAATAAATAAAACACTCAATAACCACAAGTGTTTCACTGTCCTTAAGGAGGGTTGAGTTCTCAAATAAGAAAACCCACCCCTAACATATAAGCTATCATGCATTCAAAACATTTTCATATAAACACGAAGCTACCGAACAGTTATTTTTCAAGTTTGCAAATTACAGTTTCCATTAGAAAATTAACATTTGAGGTTTGAGAATGTCAGAAGTTAGTTTTGCAACTGCATCAATTTCAGTTGGCCATGACTGAGTGCAGCATATCAGCAGTGATGCATAGTTTGTACTATAGGTACATGTAATTTGGATGAAAGAATTCACTAAATTAAGCACTAGAACCTGAAGAAGAGGGCTTTACCATCTGGTAAAATACTGTGGCAATGCTGCCCCACCCCTGTGTGTATTTCTGTGTTGTATGTTGTGTGTAGTGGTGTAACGTTGGTGCAATTTAGTTGGTACACAGGATCTAATATGGGTTATGAGCACGAGTGTTTAAAATGTATATGTGTATTTAGGCACGATGATTGCACAATCATGCCACATGCATATTAAAGTGGGTAGTTAGTGTGAAAGCATGGGCAGCACTATTAATTCACAGGCAGGTGTACCGAGATTCCAATTGAATGATTGATTAGCATTAGATTGATTAGATTGATCGAGTCTCAGTACAGCTGCATAAAAGAGGCACGTTTTCACTCACTGAGGGTTGAGTGTTCGGTGTGTGGAGGGCAGGTGAGAGAGAGGAGAAGATTTATATACTATAACAATTGTTATATTGTGCTGGAAGTGCCAGCACGGTATTTGTGTTCTGTTCGTCCACTGTGTGTCTAGTGTTAATCAGGTTTGTTTGTCCTTTTATTTGGCCTAAAGTGCTGTGTCCTGTTTTTGTACAACTGTTATTTTACGGTAATAATAAACCGCGCAGCAGTGCATTCATTCATTATTTTCCTCGCAGTGCTGTGTATTCATTTCTGGTCTGACGTCACCACTAAAGCCAGCTTGCCACAAATACATTTAAAGTTTTTCTGTTTGTTTTTTCATGATTTTATGCAGCACTAGTTTTTGTTGCTAATGAACACAAATTCTTTCCTCAATATTCCATAAAGTAATGTGGTTTGCTCAGAGTTCCATGTGTGGTCTGGTAGCCTTCATGTTTCAATATCCCAACTGTGGACTATGTCACATCCTGGGTATTTCCAATGGCATAAAAAATAACTCAATACTAAAAAAAAAAACTACTTACACAAAGCTGTTCATAGAAGCCACCCACTGCAGGTCCTTATTAGAAGGTAATGTCAAAAAGTCAGAACATAGGATATTAAAACTGACAGACTATATATATATATATATATATATCTATATATATATTATATATATATAATATATATATAATATATTATATATATACTTAATGACCCCGTGTGGGGCGTAGGTCAAGGGCCAATATTTTGGGCCACGGATTTTGCACAGTCTGTACCCGTTATAAGGAAATGTAATCCTGCCAGTCTGGGAGGCCATGTTAGAGGGCATTATTGGAAAAGGCGATTGTGTAATTGATTGAACAGCTGCCGTCACAAACAATTGTGAGCCTTTTAAAAAGGGCAGGGTCAACCTGTTGGTTGAAGAGAGTTGGAGAGTGAGTTGTGGGAAGGAAGCAAGAATCTTTTGTACAAGGTAGGATATATATATATATATATATATATATATATATATATATATATATATATATATATATATATATATATATATATATATCAAATCAATTGAACATAAAAAGAATATTCAAGGGATAAAAGGTTGATTGGTATGTTTTCAGTCCAACCCATTTACTTTCCTAGGTTCACTTATATCTACCCACGTGGTGAACCCCACTGCTCAAAACAAATAGACTGTATTTTGTGTGCTGCTCTTACAAAATAACTACCAAAAACCCCTTACAGACAAGGGGATGAACACTTGCAGGGGAGTTGACAATCAAGAGTTGGTACAAATACTGTTTTTCATACTGGGCATATCCAGCATATATTAAAAAACATACACATTATCAGGAATTACATTCTTTAGGAAGTGCAGGCAATTGCTTGACTTTATACATTTACAGTAAAGAGATTTTAAATTGACTACTGGCTATGATTTTCTGTATTTTGGACTAGGTAGTATTATCTTAAAATAGTTCAAGATAAGTGCTAACTGTGGCCTTTAAAACCAGCTGTGTTTTTATATATATTTTTTTTTTCTGATCCAGCTTTGATAATTTGATCACTGTTTTTTTTTTTTTTTTTTTTTTTAAAACATCCAAATAAGCAGTTCAATACGGCCACAACCTCAAACCTAATGCTGTTAACTGGATTAATAACAGTCAAAACAACGGAAACTTGAAGGCTTTTGGAGACTGGCTGTACATCCCGCTTAAATTAAGAGTTACATGTTGCAACTAATATATGATAAGCAAACAGGGTCAGTTAACTTAAAAAAGAAAGAAATACAAAAATGACATTTAACTATTTTAGGAACATTTTGCCATCAGCAATGCTCCCATAATAGAAGTGTATTAATACACATTTAAGCATGTGGGTTTTGTGACCCAAATAGTGACAATGCAAAGTCTAAGCAGGTGTATATTGTCAGAACCATACTATAAGAATCCATTTTAAGAAGAATTAAATGAATAAAAATAATACGAATAGAACAGGACTAGGGGCAACACAGTTTATTTAAATGAGGTTTTCAGTAAATCTGATGCAAAACTCAATTATCTTAACTCCTCTGACACACGTTTTGTTTAGACAATCAGAAGTTTCTATTGTTTCAAAGTTTTGTCAAGCTTCTTTCTCACTACACTGTCAAAAGCAATTTCCTTTTTTTTCAGAAAGGAAGCATGCACCCATTGAAGTTGCAAAAGCAGAAACAAACCCGGCTTGTTATTTATCTGAGGCTGTTCTTAGTCTTTGTAATTTGAAGGATGCTTTCTTCCATTAAGTGCTAACATTTTAAGAGGAGAATCTGTCCCTATCTTGGTATCAATAAATAGACCTTGCAAAAGATTTCAATGAGCAATTTATTAATATAAATATAATAATTTACCTCAAATGCAGAACTACTGGGTGTAAGAAAATGTCAAAGATAGCTTTCATTAGTTCCTTTCTTAGTTTGTTCATGTAAATCAAGTCATAAATGACGTCAATGCTACACCTGAGATGACATTGCACAACATGTGGGTTGTGTGGTTTATCTGGGTAACTTTGTGAAGGCCTGATTTCCCTGACTGGCAGATCTAACTTCTAAGAATAATGACTAATACTAATCACATGGCTTTCCACATGAGGCCACTTTCTACCTCTGCTAACCTCCACATTTGTTATATGTGCACATTTTTTTTACGTTACTGTAACAGGGGGAGTGTTACCTACGTGCACGGCGCAACTAGTGTTTTCCATAGGGGGTTCAAGAGGTGATTTGGGCCCCTGAAGCAACAAGGTTAGACCAAAAAAAAGCATTATGTAAATACAAAACAGCACTACTGACCGCTGACAGCAAACCGCTTTTTTTTTTAATGCAAAAAAAATGCAAAATAACTTTTTTTTACAATATATCGGATTTAAGTTTTTATCAAACTAAGTGTTTACAGTGTAATTTGGTTAATATATATTAACCACAGATGGTCTAAAAATTAAGCAATCACTTTTTTAAAATTTGTAAGTGCTATATGCTATCTCTAGAATATCTATTTTAATAGAAACACTATTGCACCTCTTGAATCCCCCTTATTTATGCCTACGTGGGTCATCACTGATAATAATGAGTCAGACACAGCATTGGTGTTGACATGCTGCACAGACACGCTGATTTAATGAACAACCAAGTGCCACTACTAGGGTACCAACAAAACAAAGTTAACAAATAAGTTTGCTCACAGATGGCGAGCACTAGTCCCACTAAAAGGAACCTCCTGCTGCAGGAATCTACTACATGGAACTAGCCCTCACTATACTGGGGAGGAGTAGCCTTCACTATACTGGGCAGGGCCTTCACCGGCACTGTATGGGAGCAGAAGGGTTTCATGTAACAGTCCTCTCCTGGAACAGATGCTCTCCCCCTCGGTGACAATACAGGACATCAGTGCATGTCACTGAAAACGACCTAAAAACTAGCCAAAAACAAGTCCAACGTTTTTTTTTTTTTGGGGGGGGGGGGGGAATCAAGCTTGTTATTACAAATTATAAAATAAAAAAAACAATTGAAAACATAATTGAGAAAAGACAGACAGTGCAACCTTGATGAAAACAGAACCCGCAGCACCAGTTCATCCACACATCATTAGCAGCCACAAATCCTTACAAAAGCACATTCTATATCCTAAACACTATCATATGGAAGCAGATCAATCTCTTAAAGGTACCCCTGACACCAATCTAGTTAGATATCATGACATCAATTAATTACACCTTTAATAAATGGCAAAAATACACCCAACAATTTACCTTTTTTTTTTTTTTTTTTTTAATAAACACCAAAAACGTTTAGCTAACTGTTAACAGTAGTTGAACCCATACATTAAATCCAACACACATATAAACTTTCATTTGTTTAACTTACCTGAAGACTCCGCAACTATGCATTCTAAATGATCAACTGTGAGAATATGGGCTGCCAGCTTTAATTCACATATTTTCCGGAGTTGTCAACTTGCACCTCACTAAATCTTGTGTAAATAATGTTTGCACATTTGAAAAGGGAGATTAATTTCTTACATGCTTCTCAGTTTTACTATGAGTTACCAGATTGCTGTGATGCGCTCGGAGTTCACACTGGCACTATCGGCACACAGCCTTTGCCTCCTCGTCAGATACACTCCTAATCCATTCTTGTAAACCTTTTTCTTTTTCCCAGTCTTTGCATTATTTCTTTCCATATTTGCCCACTTACCCAGTGGTATCGCTATGGTTTATCACGTTGATAAAAAAAGAAAAAAAAAAACTATTAACATACTGTATACTTTTCCCTCTCAACAGCTTCACACTGTTGATAAAAATAGAGCTCCGTGAGCAGTTTCAAACTGTTGCTTAAAATGGCTCTGTGACCTGTGACTCCTGTGGACATGCGTACAGCACAGTAGGATGTTCTGGGATGTCATCCCCCTGCCCTGTTAACGGTGACTAAGTCGTTAACTTTAAATACTTTTGTAACTGTGTATTCACCTTTAATAAAATACATTAAATCTAGCTCCAAAAACCGCAAGACCCGTAAAAAGTAGCCCAAAAACTAGCTACCGTGGCTCCTAAATATTTCCT
This sequence comes from Polyodon spathula, assembly GCF_017654505.1. Taxonomy (NCBI): domain Eukaryota; kingdom Metazoa; phylum Chordata; class Actinopteri; order Acipenseriformes; family Polyodontidae; genus Polyodon; species Polyodon spathula. Next base: position 91,167,396 of record NC_054535.1, on the reverse strand, counting down.
GTGGGTATCTTTTCCAAGTAGCCCAATTCCACAGTAAAATCACGGACCTGGCAACTCTGACAGTCTTGCAACAGCTCCAAACAGACATAGGCTACCTGGGCACATCCCCCAGCCAATCAGGACCTCTCAATCAGCTCAGCCCCGGGCGAGCCTTTCTGTTTACTCGGCGGCAGTGCAAATAAACCAGCAACAGGTATAATTAATCATATTTCCAAAACATCTACCCTCCTACAAAAATAACCCAGTGATAAGGTGAATACATTCTTTTTTGCTTATTCAATACACACTACAAAAAAATCATCAAAACTTTTGACACATCTTGTTTATACCAACTAAGATATCAATAAGAATATCCCTCTCAATTGAAGGTACTGTACGATACTCGGCCCTTCCAACAGGTGAGCTAGATGAAGACATGTATATAAAGACATTAATTACATTGAATTTGTATTGATAAGTATTCATTCTTAAGTGTTTTTAAAGGGTTTTCGATGATATGGCGATAACATGCAACAGTGTCTGTAATGGTGTTCAGAGAGCCTTGTAGCATGCAGTATTTTGTTTTTCATTGCTAAAGCTTCTTCAAAATTGTTAAACAAAGAGTTAACAAATATAGAATGGGTTGCCCTATTGCTAAAGTTTCTTCAATAGTAAAATACCAATTCAAAGTAATCACAATCACAATTATCCAGTAATGTCAACAGTAAGATTATCTGACATTCCGAATCCATGACTATTTTCTGGTGCTTGAGCTCCCTAATTGGGAAAATGTGTGACCCCACAACCTTTATGGGGTTCATATTTTGGTACATGATATACAAGGTTTTTATTTTTTTCTTCTAATAATTACCCCTTCTGATGTTTACATTTGCTAATTTGATTCTCAGTAATATGATTAAATACTGTAACATGATGGTATGATTGTCTTCCAACCGTCGTAAAATGATACCAAGCTGCAAGTCTGCATGGACATGCTAATTAAAAGAACTAACTTTACAAATCAGTGGGTACTTGTAGCCGTGTTTCTATCGGTCACTGGGCTCACGTTGAACTATTACTTGTTTCCACTGGCAGCAATATCAATGCAGCTTGAACTGGGACTTTGACGGTGTCATTTTGGAATTGGTATATTCATTTATAAATGGCAATAATTCAAAAACCCAATAAATATTAACCTTTCTGTAATGTCTCTTAGTCCACCTTTTCAGAATAGCTGTAGGTGCTTTTCACAGGTTAAAATTCTCACAGCTAATTACTCTAAATCGTCTTTAGTGCACATCAATAGAATTTCCAAACCAGAAATAAATAACTCAAGACTTTTAATTTAGGGGTTTATAAGTCATCTTAATTTGTGTCTTTTTCATTTTAATATTGTAATAGTGTTCTTTGCTTTCATAAAAAAAGACTCTTTAGAGTAAATAGCTTTGAGAATCTAGTCCATATTGTCTATATTTCAAGGTGTTTAAGAATAGCAATAAAAATAATTTGTACAAGCTTCTACACGGTTCCACTTCAAAAATTAGGTTTGCTTTGTGTTTTCCTAGGAAATGCTATCGGTTTGAGATCTCTAACTCTTTTCTTTTTGATTTTCCTGATTCTGCTTTAAAAATGTTTCCATGGCAACAAAATACTTCTTTGAATGATCAGTGCAATGGGTTCTAGTACCTTGAGAAAGTAACAATTGTTTTATTATTGCCAGAGGAATCTGCAATGCTTAGTCAGTGACTAAGTGCATTTTATTGTGATATCTAGGTAGCTTGACATGTTCTTATATCCTACATTCTGATGATAACAACTGTAAGTGTTGAAAATAATGTTCATTTACAATACATAATCACTTGAGAATTTAGTATTGAAAAGATAGGAAGGGTATCGGTACTTTGGGCAACACTGTACCGTGCATGCTTTGTACTCGTATTTCTTGCACGTTGAATGTGATTAACCAGATATGCCTCTTGGAAAAAGTATATATGATACTCTTTCATAATAATTCTGAAACTGTCTACAGTCATTCTGCAATTTCAGTACATCCATGTATAGTACTGTCATGTAAAAATAAGGATGTATCTCTTGCAAACACGTCCACAAAATACAGCAGTTGAGGTTTTGGCTAACGTGGCTTGTGTTTTTGATGCAAGTTTGATCTGCTTTTATTGTGCCTGAAAAACACAAGCAAAGTTAGTAGAAACAATTGGGGCAGCCTTGACCCCCAACACTTTCACAGTTGTGCCTACTTGCTTGGTGCTGGCCAAGGTTGCCTCAATTGTTTCTTCTACCTTAGCTTGTGTTTTTGATACAAGTTAGAAGAAACAATTGGGGCAACCTTGGCCCCCATCAGTTTTACAGCTGTGCCTATTTGCTTTGTGCACAAGGTTGCCCCAATAGTTTCTTGAAATTTGGCTTGTGTTTTTGATATCTCCACTTTAAATTACTGGGCACTTTTGATAACTTTTGCCGTTTTTGTTCAAAATTGTTCAACGTATATTGAGGCAATGTATTGCAACCGTTTTAACGCCTATTTGTTTGATCAATTGTTAAAATCTAAAACGTATCATAATGCCGTTTGTTTGTAGGAGTTTTAAAATATGTTAGTTAAACGTTTATCATATCGTCATTCCCCACGATGTCAAAATTCCAAATCCGCAAAATTTAAACGTTTACAAAAATTGTGCAAAAATAGTATAGCAGTAAAGCTACAGTTTTTAACAAGTAATGAGATTAACAAGATTTTGTAAATAATGATTATGTATTATGCCGATTGTATTGAAAGCTTTCATCTGATTTTACACTAAGTAGGTCACATGGGTCCTCTGCCAGGACTTAAGAGTTTTACAAACAAAAATAAAATTGATGTGTACTCTTAAGGACAGTCCACGGCCAACTTAAAAGTTAAGAGAATTCTGGTGCGCCGCAATTCACCCCGCACCAAATAATAACCTTTAATCTTAGCACTTTCACAACATATTCTCTCCGCACCCATAGTTTTCCATTCAAGTTTAGTGCTGGACTGTCTCCAGCCCCCTTACATAACCTCCCGTTGTTTCCCACCGCTGTCACATCCATGCTCTGTAACCCCCGAAAACAGCAACACACATTTTCCCCACTCATTCACTCACTCCATTTCCCATGCTAAGTAGCGGCATGATCCATTCCCCTTACAATACATGTAACAGAAAAGACAGACGAGACAAACTAAACAGACAAGTCCTGCAACAAAGCAATTGTCCGGGTCATTACCATATATTATTTTAATTTGAAAGTAAAAATATATAAAAGCATGACAACCTTTATATACAAAAATCTTCACTAATATACAATTAAACAAGAACTGTTAAGTATTTATTTTTGTTTCATAGAGTATTAAATGGCAGTGTTTATATCTGATAGTGAAAAAGAAACCAATATCAAGAAAGATAAAGAAATAAATAAACATCTAAGTATTGTTTATTGATTTATGTATTCATTTATTTCAATATTTATTAATGTATTTATTTATTTATGTTTTACTTATACCAAATATATAGGCTATCCTTAAGCATAACTAATTCACAGAAATTAACCTTCCTTTTGGTCCAGTGGGGAACACAAATAGCATTACTCCCATCAACCAGTATCGAGAGGAAACCATACTTCCTTGTGCCAATAGGGACCAAAATGAGTGTTGCACTGACAGGAAACCAACATTTTTCAGAGATCAAGATCATAATCTCAGAACGATGAGATGATTAAAAAATAAAAAAAAAATCTCCCAAAGAAATCTCCAAAATGTAAAAAAAAAAAAAAAAAAAAAAAAAGTCCTGCAAATTCTCAACTTGCTGACTTAATCTTTCAAAATATGTCTTGTTTTCTTAACTAATTGTGTAGCACTGACACAACACGCTTGCAAACTGAAGGTTACAGTTTCAAATCCCATGCATGCCAGACCTTATATATATATATATATTATATATATATATATATATATATATTATATATATATTGTATCTATATAGACACACACAGATCACATATATAGTATATATATATATATATATATATATATATATATATGTGTGTGTGTATATATATATATATATATATATATATATATATATTCATATATATATATATATATATATTTTTTTTTTTTTTTTTTCAGGCAAATGTTCCATTTAAAAACAGAAATAAATCTTTCTTTTTTTTGCGTGTGACTAGTTCATTTTAAAATATCAATAACACGTCAAAATAGATTAATTGCCTACTATATTTCCAAGTTGACAAAACAAGTTAATCGTCCTTAAACTTGGATGTCCTGTAATATACATATGCGTGGATGAAAGTGCCTGGGGTCTTCAAAAATCTGCTAAAAAACAGGAGAAAAAGGAGGAAATTTTTCACTTACTTTGGCGACTTATTTCTCTAAATGTTAACTTTAAAGTGGGGTACAGGGACGGGAACTAGAGCTCAGGCCACTAATAGTTAAAAACAAGCACTCCTGCCCCGCAGGCCATCATCATTCCCTCACGGCTAAGCCTGTAACACTAACCTATGTTCTTCATGCAGCCCAAGCTCCTGCCTGTGAATGGTGTGACAGGTATTGACTTTTTTTCTACATTTCACCTAAGAGTGTTGGGAAATACAAATTAATGTGAAACGGTGCTTTTGGCTGATTTATTTTTGCAACGCCAATACCCTGAAAACACGTAAACTATCCTTGCTGTATAGAGAGTCTCTGGCAGTTCTCACTGATAACTTGGCATTCCTCTCAATATAAGACTTTTAAGCAACTTGATATTTGTTATTAATAGTGTTCATCATTTTTGCTCCTACTTATTATACCCCATATTGAGAACTTTTGATTGACACCACCAGTAACACCTTGTTGAACGTCAGACTGCTCTGAAAACCAACACACAAAGCTAACTCTTTGATGATTTGATACTATAATTGGTTAAAGACAGAAAACAGGTTTTGTTGTAGATATGTGGAAGAAGGGTATATAGAAGGGCATGCTTATTTGTTTTCCCATACTTTTAACTACCCTCTATCAAGTACTCAGACTTTATTTGAACAATACAATACTAACTAGATGGTACGCACGTACTCAGATACTCCCATGAGGGATTTTCCAGTTGGACATTGTGAATTACTTTACATCAATGTCCACTCATATTTCATTTAAGCAATGTGAGAACAATGTTTCTAAGCAAGATTGTACTGATGCAGATGGAATGTGCCCAAAGAAGCACATTCTACATTTCTCTACCTGGTCCTACTACCCAATATAGCACCAATTACTGTGCTTAACTGGGCCTATTCCAAACCCTATCAATAGTAAATGTGGTTATCCTCTTAGTGCTCTGAATTATTTATAAGCTTTAGCACATAGCTAGGATATTTAATAGGGATACATTTTAAAAAGTAAGTTCATCACAATCAAAACACTACGACATACATTTTGGCAGCAACCACTGGAAATAATGACTGTATAAAACACCTGTGGAACGAAATTCAGTAATATATTGAGGAGATTGACCATAACATTGCAAACAGCAGAAACAAAAATATTCTGAACACAGGAATATTCTAACATGTGTGGCAAAATGGTTGATTGTGTACAGGTTCTGGAGTGATGCAGTGCGCAATGAACAGACAGATTTGTATTCCAGTTGGAAAAGGTTTTTTTTATCCATTATAATCCTAGTCTGGTGACCAAATAATAATTCCAGGCAATACACAACATGTAATGCACTGGAAACAAACAAACGGGTTGCAGTCCCAAATAATAAACACCTGTATCTTTCCACAATGTACAAACACGGTCAACAGTCCTGGATGCATGCTGTAGTGCTAGTGGTGGGTGATACAAGTTTGTTTGTGACAAAAGTGAAGTGCTGTTCTGGGTTTTGGGCTGGCCCTTGGTGACAGCTCCAGAATGTGTTAGCCATCTAATAATTACAAATAAACAATTATAGAAATATAAAACAAAAAAGTCACAGTACTTTTTATTATTGGTCCTTCATGGGTCCTTACAGGTTTAAAAGCTCAAACCAAAAAAAAGGAACAGATTTTGATTCTCCTTCCCCTTTTATGCTGTCACACATGATCCACTGGTAAACAAGTGCAACCGCCTCTCCAATCTACGGCTGCCACGTCGTTTTTCTTCTGGGTAAATGATTATTGCAATGGAGTCTCGCCCCCTTCCAGGCTGACCAACTTCCCTTGAACCCTGGGAAAGAACTGCCAGACCAGCCTGTCCACGGAACTCTGTTCTCGCTGCTTAGTGCCCTCACAGGTCGGGAAGGAGATTTACAAGCAAGAATCATTGCATTTCTGTCACACACATCTTATGCTCATCTCATAAAATCTCACACAACATACTATATAATAAATTATTTCTATTCTGATTGTCAGTCAATAGTGTCACTACAGTTATTGTTATGTACTACAGGTTAAATCTAAATTCAACCCATAGGGATTATGCACCAGAATGGCAATGCTTCAGACACAGCGAATATAGTGTATATTTGTAAGGTCAATAAAGTAAGTGGCATCTACCCTGGTTTTTTGTTTATTTATTTTATGACACACTGCATTGGGGCCAATTGTGTGATATTATTATTGCTCAATAACAGTAATTTCTACACTAGTGCTCACCAGCGCACTGTACCCAGTCACTACATGTCTTTGTGTATTCAAAGCTGAACAATAAAAGGTCAGCTTTAAACTTACCACTCTCTACTTTCATAATTGCTGACAGCAAAAGCAACTAATCTGGGATGCCTGTGAGAAGCTCTCACTTTCACAAACTATTTTATTTATACAATTGAAAGTATCAGAATAAAATTACTAAGCTCTTCCTAGGTGATAAATCTACTGATAAAAGTACTGTGTGTGGTTCCCTTGAGTCACCCCTCACAAACCCCCCCCCCCAAAAAAGATGTTCATAAATTATTAATATCTTCACCAACTCTCAAGGGAACCTATCGTTTTCCAAAAACAACAAAAATGCAGACCTGTGATTTTATACATATCAACTACAAAGTAAGAACGGATATGCCGGTACTTTTTAAAATGAGACAAATCCAAGGCAGAAATGTTTCTTCATATCAGTGTACACGCTACTGGAGTTGGGGAATATTACCATTAAATGCTTTACTATCTTCAGCCCAGCGTCAGTGCTAACATTGAATAAAAAAAACTGTTAATGCATATAAAGATTATTGAAATGTTATTGAATAGCTGTGTTGCTAGCTGCAAAAGCTGAATAGAACACTAACCTTCAGTTAGATTCAATTAAATCAAACCATTCACTGTAGACAATAACAAGAAATTACATATTTGTGGAGTTGAGAGTCAGTGGAGCACTGAATTCTTGTGCACACAAGCAAAACTAAAGCATGGACGGTAGAAGTGGTATTGGCTGAAGTCTATGGGAGTTTAGAGCAAAAAAAAAACCAAACAAAAAAAAAAAGTGCATTTATGGGTTAATTTGCTTGATGTCCACCTATAATTCTTTCTTACTTAATCAACTGCAAAACTAGGCACAATTGCAGCAGTAACCCACCTTTATTGAGCCATTCAGTTGGACTATCCTGGGTAAATAATTAAAAGTGACTGTTGGATTATGTTAAACTGTGAGCTGCACCTTGTGCCTCGAGTACCTGGGGTGGATGATAAGTAATATTGCACACCCTGTTATAGGTTATTGCTTACATAATTTATAGTGAGTAGCATATGGTCAAATATACTGTGGGTGTGTGTGTGTGGGTGTGTGTGTGTGTGTGTATGTGTATGTGTGTGTGTGTGTGTGTGTATATATATATATATATATATATATATATATATATATATATATATATATATATATATATATATATATATCTTTTAACCTAGAACATCATCTGTTTAATAATCACTACTATTTACAGAGGACATCCAGACAGCCAAAATGACAAAGGAGAATTAAGCATTCTGGATAGTGTGTATTGTTTTTATCATGTTCATATTCACAGAAAATACTGGCAGGTAAACACAAATTAGAAGATAAAAGATAAAAGAACCTGCTGCCCCTTTTGGATACACTATCACACTCTCCATTTAAAATAATTGAAGTTTGGTGGTAAATGCAGTAAATAAGAATGAACAGACCCTGATTAGCATTAATCTTGGTCTGCCTTACGCAAGGTAACATTTGTGCGGTATGTGAAACCAACAGGCATTATATAAGATGTAAATAATAAATAGAATTGGGCAACAATCTAAATTAAATAAATGAAATATTACCTTAAAAAACACATTGCACAGTTCTAAAGCTAAACTATACAACATCAGCCGAATGCACAGTAACACAGTTCAAGAAAGTCAAACCATTGAGAATCGACAAATGTAGATTTATACAATTTTAAAATACATTTGCTTAGTCTCTGAACAAATATTGGGCCATGTTTTAAAAGTGTTTACTCCACTTTATCTATTTTTTTAGAGGTAAAACACATGTTCGTTTTATTCATATTTCAAGTCCTCTTAAGCACTCTCAATGTGTTTTTTTTTTTTATTTTGTTTTTTTTTCCACTTTGTAAAATTAACATGTAAATACGGTCTATTATATTAAAGAAGCCATGTCAGTTTGCAACTCTTAGAACCCCTTATGCTTTCTATGCTGGATAAGTTCCTGTTCATTTACCACATGCTCTGTTCGATTATAAGGTTAAAGAGTTAAATACGTACTAGAGGAGACATGAGCAATTTACTAATGAAATCAGAGGAAATGTCAAAGTTGAACTAAACAGTTAAAGGAAGCTCTATTAAGATCTGCCAAAGCTTAGATGAATACAAATACACACCATCAAGTGATCAGGCAGCAGGAAGCAGAAGAAACTTTTCATCAATAGTGCTATCTTAAAAATATCTGTATATTCAAAATCAATGTATAAATGTATAAAATACAAAAAGTAACCAAAGATCTTCAATAAAGGAAAAGGGGCAATGATAACAGTGCAATATTAGCAATAGTATTGAGTGAAAATTGATTTTATACCAGGCTAATAGATTGTCCAAACATAATTAACTTTATTGAGCATCACCCTCAAAAACACTGTTGAAAGCACCTTTCTGCTGATATTACTACACATTGAATTGTAAGAGTTATGCTGAAAAGAAACGTAGGTTTTTGTTTTATTGGGCTAAATTTGTAAAGTATTTCCTTGCAGCTAGAAGGGACAATATTCAATAAACCATGTGTTCCAGCAAAATCTTTGCAGTTTAAAATCCAATTAATTCTATAATAACAAAGGGAACAGAAATTAAGACTGTCTTCTCCACAGTCTGAGGCACAGTTCTCACTACTTCTAAAACATAAAAAAGTTATTTCATCTTTTCATCTTAAAATATATATATATATATATATATATATATATATATATATATATATATATATAAAATGACTAGGGGGAAAAAACGGTTTTACTTAGCAGAGACAAGCAGCCCACACAGCCATTCAGGGTGGGTTTCCAAATGATGTCATCACTGAGATATGAGCTTAGAGTTGGAGCTTTAAAGTCAGGCAGTCAGCTAACATTTTCTGAGAATTTGTGGAATGTTTTGGTGGTGGAAATGGCAAGATCAGCTACAGTGTTAGAAGGGGAGAATGTATATTTATTTACAGAGATAATGTTGCTGTATGCTTGCAAATAGTATGCATGTGGTTTATTGTTGCTGTTTTATTTTTTGCTTGTTTTTTATTTGTTACAAAAATATAAAAAAAAAAAAAAAGGCTTAACACTTGTTATTTCAAGTGCAGTAATGCAGCCACAAACAAGCAGTGCCTTGTCCCTTCTCCTCCCTTCAGCTCTGGCTCTTGTTCAAGCATTTCCCAAAGTGCTATACAAATAAATATTTATTTTGTGGTCTCAGACACTACCTCATTTCTGTTTGTACAAATTTCTTGTCATCTCTATAAATATTGTAATTTAGGTACCTGCTTCTGGAAAACAAACAGAAAAATCATACAAATATTATACCATTAAGAGTACTAAATAAAAATACACTTACTTGGGAGCCATATTAAAAGGGTTTGTTAACTTTATTACAGTTAATTGATGATAAGCACAATTTTCAGATACAACGCTAGAGATAAACTGCTGTATACTGCAGGTAGACCATTGAAGTGATTGGTCTCTGTGAAACATCTGCATGAGTATAAAATACAAGCAAATAACCCAACTATCTTGAACAGGAGAAAAGGGGGAGCCACAGATGATATTGCTAATAAGCGGAAGAAAATATTTTACAAATAAATGACAAAGTAAAATTACAGTCACTCTTCATATAAATACATGCACTGGGTCAGAATAATAAAAGCAGAATGACTGTTAGCTTTTTATCTATCTGGGCTGTCTCCTTTTCAAATTCATGCAAGATGTGAATGAACAATGTGTGCTGTGATATTAGTACGTTGAAGCTTACACTATTATTAAAACATTGAAACCCACCAAGATTCATATCTAAATGAATTGCTCACTCTTGAAGACTAATATAACATGTGTATTCAAGGACAGAGACTGTGGCACTTTGATAATGTTTTAAAGGGAAACAAGAACCAAGTGATTTAAGAACAGTCACACTCAAGTTCATTATTTCTCATTTCATTATTGCTCACTGATTTAAAAACAGCCAAACATAACACTGTAGCACTTCTTTGAAAACAGGCCCCTAACAGTTCTGTAAAACAAAAGTAAAGGCCCCTGGCAGCATTTCTGCTGTCAGGATTGCCAGCCATGGGCCCCTTAAGGCCTCTGTTCTTGGCCAAGGACTTTGAGTGGGACTGCTGGGTTTTTAAGGGGGGAGGTGGCCATTAATGCCATGTGTGCACACAAGTATGAGTTGTACTTTGTTTTGTTGTATTATTATGTATTGCTTGGCAGGAGGAGTGAGGTGCTGTCCGCCATTATCTGTTATTGTTTAGAATTACTTCGTGAGAATGCGTGACTGATTAGCTACTAAGTATATAATTAGCTGACAGTCGCACATCTTATTAAACCCGTGCAAAATGTGATAATAAGATCATTGTTAGCTAGTTAATCCTCCAGTCACCACTATAAAGACCTGCAGCTTTGGCTGCAATGGGTGGAGTGTCTAACAGTAGAGAGCGGGAGTAAGAAGAGGTAACAAAATAATAATATAAAAATTGCTATGTGTGGTGGGTCAAAACCAGCATTATACTTGTTTCTTCCCTGAAAAAGCCTGTGTGTTGTGGTTTCATTTCCTAGCCTGACGTCACCGCACCAGCCATTCTTTCACAGGCTGCTTTCACATCTGGTTTGCCAGTGAACTGCACACATTAATTGGTTTTAAAATTGTAAATCGTGTTTTCTTCATTAATACAAAAAAAAATGCTGATGCCAATTTGGAGTAAACAGCTTTGAGAATCACATTGTATTTAATTACAGACCAGTACAGTACCCTCTACTTCTTTCTCAGTTCTGTCTTCTACTTCTGTGCAGACCTTCTAGATGGTACTACTTGAGACTACATTTGGGTTTCCAATTGCAGACTGCAGACACCTGTCAAGAGGCTCTGTAGGACTGTACATGTGAATTGTCTTACACTGTACCCGGTGCTCCAAATAAGGTTTTGGGTCATTGAATAATTTACTCTTCAATTTAAACATTGTGTGCGTAAAATGTATTTTGGGTGAGTAAAATGCAATACTACCCTGAGTACTTCCAATAAATAGAGTATATGTTTCAATGTTAACTTATGGGGCATGCAATAACTACAGCCTTACATTTTACTGTTACGTTGAACTACTGAACAAAAACTTAGTCTTACAATAAAAATGTCCTTTTCTATGTTCCACCGGAAAAAAATCCAACAATGTATTTTTTACAGCTGTTTAGTCCTGCCTTAATAATATTATTGCCTGAGAAGTTATTACTTTCGATGTAGTTAGCTACTGCCTTCAATGAGTCTCTTCCCACTAATACTAGGCTGTTACAGTTTTTTTGTTCTTTCTCAGTCTCTTGTGCTCTCCCTTTTTCAAGTAGACAGACATGCTACCTAAAAATAACAAATAAATAAATAATATCCAACATATTTCAAAACTGTACCGATACGACTCTAACGCAAATGAAGAAACTATAATATAATTTTTTTTTTCTATATAGAAACTATACAAATGTAGTCTATGGCAACATAACAGTTGAAGAAAAATAGATTAAATGACAAGTTTTTACAAAGGAGGATACGGACAACATATAGGAGAAACTTAAATTAAGAAGGAATCTGTGAAGTTTATCTATGTGGGGAAGCTACAAGCTGTTGAATTTAAATCAAGGGAAGTAATGTTAAAACTTTACAATGCAATAGAAAGACCTCATCTAGAATATTGTGTTCAGTTCTGGTCACCTTGCTACAAAAAGGATATTGCTGCTGTAGAAAGAGTGCAAAGGTATTAACAATGTAAACCCAGGGGACTTCTTCGACCTGAAAAAAGAAACAAGGACCAGGAGTCACAAATGGAGATTAGATAAAAGGGCATTCAGAACAGAAAATAGGAGGCACTTTTTTACACAGAGAATTGTTATTGAAGCTGACACCCTGGGATTCTTCAAGCTGTTTGATGAGATTCTGGGATCAATACTCTGCTAACAACCAAACAAGCAAAATGGGCCAAATAGCCTCCTCTCTTTTGTAACCTTTCTTATGTTCTTATGTTCTAATGTTACATTTCTTATTCATCATTTGCACTTTAAAACATCCCGGCTCTCTTCAAACACAGAATATTCTATTAGATAGATTTACCTTCCAAAAATGTGCTTGACAGGTAGGTAAATTGATAGAATAGGTTGTGGGGAACGGCTCTGACAAATCCTGAAGATCAAGAAGCCAGTCGCTTATTTACCAGTATCAAACACACACATTGCATATATATATATATATATATATATATATATATATATATATATATATATATATATATATATATATATATATATATACTCACTACTCACACACAAAACCCAGACATATTGGTTATGTGTTATTGGCAATTCCCAGGCAGGCTAAAATTAGCTGTCCCAGTATTTGTAAGTACAAGAAGCTTGATAACATGCATACTCAAGCTGTGCAGCTAAATTGCTATGCATATTATTTACGCTAAATGTAAATATCATATGTAATTCATATTTTTTTCAGTGCATAAAACACACAGTAGGCAGCTTATCTCAAACACTGACTGTACCGACTCTTTCTTCTGTTAGTAGTTTGTAAGTAACACTGTGTAACACATTTTTATTTTTTTTGTTCCTGGGTAGTAAGTGTTATTTCCTAATTGCTTATGTCTCAAAAGTATAGAAAATGGCTATTATTCCCCACAAACTTTGCTTTTGTGACCAGGACAGTGATATTTCAAAATGTCACTATTTCCAATGGGAAAATGGGCAAATGTGTGTCTTTTCGTTCACATAAAGTCAGAAAAAAACAACATATGAATCCAAATTAACATGTATTTATACTAAAGTAATACAAAAATGACTACAAAAGATTTAGAAGTGAGTAGTTTTTCGATATTTACGATTATACTGTATAGTAGTAGTTTTTCGAGATTTACGATTATACTGTATTTACAGTATAATCGTAAATCTTGAAAAACTACTCACTTCTCAAGATTTAGAAGTGAGTAGTTTTTTGAGGTTTACGATTATATTGTATTTACAGTATAATCGTGAATCTCGAAAAACTACTCACTTCTAAATCTTTTGTAGTTATTTTTGTATTACTTTAGTATAAATACATGTTAATTTGGATTCATATGTTGTTTTTTTCTGACTTTATGTGAACGAAAAGACACACATTTGCCCGTTTTCCCATTGGAAATAGTGATACTTTGAAATATCACTGTCCTGGTCACAAAAGCAAAGTTTGTGGCGAATCATAGCCATTTTTTATACTTTTGAGGCATAAGCAATTAGGAAATAACACTTACTACCCAGGGACAAAAAATTGTGTTACATAGTGTAATTTAAGCCCCTTTTCACACTGGCATGCTCTACTTAGTGTTTTCCCACTGCTTTTTGAAGAAGCAGGGTCGACCTGGGTGAAAGAAGCAAGTACACAGTGAGTGAGTGATGACCCAAAAGCAGCAACGTTTACATGACCACCCTTTCATCTGTTCAGGATTTCAAGACAGTGTGCTTGTTATGGGCGCTTCCATATTCGGCCCAAATGTTGATTAGAGCAAATGTTTCTTCATTGCTCCACACTATCCATGCAGCAATCTGGCTCATGGTCTGTCTCAATCATCAAAATGATCATTACACAGAAATGGCTCACAAGTCCCTTGTGGAAGTGAAACCTTCACACAGACGTGGCTGTTTACTTCCTCCACTTACAAGCTCCCATCATGCACTTTGTCTTGCTCGACACAGGTCAAAGCGTGTCGACCCACATCCTGAGGTGGGTCACAATCCCATGTTGCGGGCAGCAAGTGTGAAAAAGGGCTTTAGATAGGGTTGGATCAAAGCATATCTGTATCTAAAAACATTTAACACTAAGTTAACACTGTTTATTTAAAACAAACTTCAAATAAAAAATCTTAAGGTTAATTTAAGTGTTTGTTATTTCTGTAATATTTGCAGATATTGTTATATTTCTCTTTATAAAATATGCAATATGCTTTGTGAATATGGCCTTTTTAATAGTGTATTTAGCACTTTTGTATAAATGGACTGTCTCTCACGAGACCATGGTCCCATAACATACTACTCGATAAAATACTTAAATAAACCCATCAGGTTGAATCTGTGCCATCCTGGCAGCCCAAGGTGGCCCTACACCCTATTGATATAATGTGATTCTATTTCTCTGTGAAATGCTGCTATTTGAGGTTTTGTAAAATAAATAAATAAAAAGACCCAGTAAAGTAACTAAGGCATTTAAAGACCACCATTTTTAATTGAATACCTTTAATTTAGTTCCACTGTGCAAAAAAAATAAGCCTTAATTATTAACTATTACAATTATAAAATTAAAATTACTTTTACATTTAAGTTAATGACCTAGTGACTGTTCTCCAGATATTTCTTCCCTTTGATTACTCAATACCTGGCACCTGTTTGTCTTGGTTTTTAAGAGCTGCCTCATTAAAGGGTGGAACCTTTGCAGTGCTGCAGCAAGTAACAAGCATTTACTCTAGTCCTTAATCTTCTTTTTTCTGACAGAAGAATATTCTATTGTAATGTTATGAAACTGATAAAAACAATCTTGGAATGTGAATTACATTGTGTTTCTTATCTGTTGACCATCTCGTATTACCGTTTCAGCATTCATGGATATTCGTCAAGTTTAATGAAGTCACCATCACATGGTGTTTTAATGAGCAGGCCTAAGGAAGGTGGAATTTCTGCACCAGAGCATGTTGGATATAATCAGACAATCAACTCCAAAAATCTAGCCTTCAGCAGTTCATTTAAAGTAACTTAAGTAGGTCACCATAATATGCCATCAGCAGTTCTCTATATAAAATAGCTGATAACAGAAGCATATGCATAGTTTTACTTAAAGTGGTACGAGATCTTCTATTCCATATCTCATCAATTAGATGGATTAGATTTTTTTTTTTTATTCTAATATATCAGATTCTACCGAATTGCCATATGAGATGTTTATCTTGCTAATTACAAGAAATTGACATACTCCTGTTTTAATCACTATCCCTATACATAGATGACTTCAATCCCATTTCAGTTTTGCTTTAAACTGACCAAGCTTTACTTGTTGTTTTGATCATTTACTAGGTACTGTAATGTTTAATGAAACCGATATCATGGGTCTATGCTTTTACTAGGTTCTGCAATACATGATCTACATTTTTCACCGTTTGTACTGGTTGTGCTGTACAAAGTAAGATTATGACATATCTATGTGTCTGTCAAGACTGAAACAGTTTCTAGCCTGCAAACGTTTAGTCTTGTTCTTAATTAAAGTTTGGCAGTTCCTATTTTTTTATTTTTTTTTGTATGTATATTCTCCAGAAACATGTTTTCACTGTAACCAGTCCTGTCTGTGTTTTTTTTTTTTTTTTTTTTTTTTTTTTTTTATATATTGTGCCATTTCTTTGTTAATTGAAAACAAACACAATATTGAATCAATTATAATGCTCAAATTTCCTTTTGGCAATGGCCTTATACTCACTGTGTATAGCAAACATGTAAGTAGATATGTATTTTGGAACTTAGAAACATAGGATCCTATTAACAAAGCTTTTAAATCCTATATTGACAGATTTTATAAAGATTTGAAGCATATAAGTTTGTTTTGGCTTACACTGCTTTAGAACTATTACCCATGCCTTTTACATTCCTTTACCATACTCCTCTATGATTTACCATGCTTGCCTGCATATGCCTTATAATGCTTTGTAATGCTTTTCCCACGATACACCACATTCAACTTTTAAAAGGGTTAAAGAGCAAATTGGTAGTGGTACAAAAATACCGCACTATTTTAACTCACATCTTGTTCCTGTTCTTTGATGTTGTGTAATTTTTTCCCCAGTGTTTACACCCTGGCAGCATCTTACATACTCATGTTTTAGTCTTTGATTAAGGTATTGAGAACTGTGACAGACAGCGTCACTGGCAAGGCTGTTGTTTACCAGGAAGGGAGACTCAGACACAAAAGTTGCAGTTTCAGCGCTAATGCGCACGTGTAATGAACAAATAAAAATAACAAAACCTTAAACAGAATAAAACACATTAACAAAATAAACTGCATGAGGGCCAAAACAAAAGGTCTACAAAAACAATCACGGAGATGTAAACAAACAAATGAGAATTAACAGCATGGAACACGAAAAACATCTTCACCTTCACCTACATCAGTTGTAATCATTACTAACTAACACCTATGATCCCCTATTTAGACACCTGTGGCTTTTATCCAATTCACTGCTCCAGTCACATTCCAACGTGTTTTGACAGGGAGAAATGTAACCCCCTCCCTGCCAACCCAGTATTCCCCACACCAACACACACACACAGGTGCACTGGTAGGACTTTCACCCTGCCACACTGCCACAGGAACATACCTGTGTTCTGTACTGTATTAAAGTGGTGTGCCTTCTCTAACTTCTTTGTATGTAGCATGAAGCCTTGCAACAGCAGTCCCTGTTTTTTTCTAAAACGTACATTTTAAACAATTTAGACTTTAGCCAATTCCACTATAAGAAACTTAAAGCTTTGAAATGCAGCTTAACAAGTCTCTTCTTTCCTGATTCAAGCCATTATTTTACTCTGTTAGAAATATCTCTAAATCCCTGTCTGAAACCTTAAACTATGCATTTAATTAGATGGCTTTTCAAATTGTTAAATAAAAAAAAAAAAAAAAAACACTTAAATTGGTATGTTGCCTGTATATTTGTTCTCATTGTTGGCTCTGGCATTTTGTACCACTCATTCTGTCAAAAATAGGGCTGTCACATTTAAACATGCACTTGCTTCAGTTTTGTTTACTACGACAAACATTTAGTCACTGACTAGCATTTAAACTAAACTCTTTGTCGTTAGTCACTAAATTGTGCATTATGTCCTTCATTTGATTTGTTGTTACCTCATGTGTTTGTTTAGTATATTCTGTATTACTAGTATTAGTAAGTGAGCAATATGTTAGCATAATTTCTACAAAATGTGTTTCTATTGAACTGCATATATGAGACCACATAGTATATGGACGTGCTCAACAGGAATTACTTTCTAAGCTACAACCACTTTAAAAAGGCGGGTAGAGTTATTTCGACCAAATAACGATCACATTTTATGTTTATGCTTCTGTACCATGTGGGAAAATAATATAACATACAGGTACAATATTATACTTTATTTGGGTTTTCTTTGAGTTTTTGAGAATAAAAATGTGTGAAAAATGTGTGAAAAGCGATAAAAATGTTTGAACTATATAAAAATACTTCAAACGGGATTCGAGGTTCTAAATATCGTTCACTGCCACTTTGTGTAAGTTTAGCTTTTAAAAAGGTTCATACTATAATGAAATACAGGCATGACCTTGAATACGTCATTATGTTTTGATTTTACATACGGTCTATGCAAAAGTTGAATACTAGCCTACAGCAAATCACCTTTAAATATTTCATCCAACGCAGACTGCTCATGGGAGTCCCTGTAGCGGTTGTGCAGAATAGCTATTAAGTTAGTTGATTTTGACGTTACAGCTAACCTGTTCAGTGAATATAAAAACCATTCCAATTAAAGAAAGCAGCATCACTCCCATAAGACTAAGTGGGCTAAATCAGTATATTTGTGAAACCACAACTTCCATATGACTCTTTTTTTGGCAAAAAAAAAAGTTAATGTTTTTGTTCAGGTTAGTAGGCTGGATTTAGTAGAGTGCCAAATTTCAATAGCACAGTACTTTACTCAAGGTGTCTGTAGCCTGGGACTTTTAGCCAGATTATACTGAATTACAATATCAGTAACCTTTTACTCCCTGAAGTAATTATGTATTTACTTATCGATTAATTAATGCACAATCACTCCTCGTTGCCATTGTATGAGTACAAATACAGGAAACCAAGCAGCACCTCAGCCGGGGACTAACAGGGAAAGCTGGGGTTAGGGTGGATAATCTAGTGACCACTGCAGGTTCAACTGTGAAAACAAGGATGGGCTTCACGGTAGGTATGGAGGTTGTCAATTGATCTTTAGTCCTCCCTCTGTGAGGGTTTCTGTGGTGTGATGTCATTCAAGCATTTCAAATGTGGATAAAACAGGTACAATTGATGAAAATGGCTAGAATCAAGGATACTACCCCTAAGAAAAATGAGGAAATTAAATGCATTGATTGGTCCTTTAAAGTCATCCACTGAGGTTTTACATACATTACACAAATACAGTGAATTTGGGTATGTTTTATTTCTACTACTAAAGATAAAAGTATGTCCAACTTGATTTGCACATGTTTGGGCCAGACTCTAGTTTGCCTGCCTATCTCATTTGTCCATCGTCCCTGATACCTGAGAAGCCATGGGCAGTATAATGCACCTTTCAACTCGGTCACCTGATTTTTGTCTATTCCTTTTTTTCTACAACTCCTTGAACAAAAACTGTAATATCGTCATTCAAACATGAGCCATTTCCTAAAATAACGCCTGCAAAAGGAGGAGGAGGGGTTTGTCCATATTTTCCTTAAAAATGGCACCAATTACATAATTTAGCAATCAAAGACCAAATGTGTTTTTTGTATTATCACATGACATCATGTAACTAAGGGCCATGTTTTAAACAAAGGCAAATTAAATTATAAGAGGAAAATAATTTTAACAGTATTAAATTAGAAAGTAACTTTCAAATAATTGTTTCAAATCCTTCAAAAAAATAAGGATGTTCTTGTAGTGTTAACATTGTTTTAGTCTCTCAGAAATTATTTCCTTTGCACTTCATTGCTTAAGTGTTACAATGATAAATGTAACAATTCTATGTGCAAATAAGTCTAATTTTGTTCAAATGAAAAGTGATTTATCTTCCCAGAAAATATGAAAAAAAGCTTTATGTGGTAGAGCAGTTTTGTTAATATGCATTTTCAACAATGCAATAGCTTTCTCGGAAAAGCGGTTGGCGTTCCTCTTAAATGTCAGTTTTCTAGAATACAAGCTTGCCGCAGCAGTAAAAAAGTTTTTCAACTTGTTAATTAGTACCACATGTTAACAGCTATGAACTAATGTAACAGTATTGGCTGACAAAGCATAGAAATAATTACCATAACCCAAACCTCACATTTTGTTGTGTCAGTGCCTCGGTTTCATGCATTTAAATGAAGATTTTTTCCACTTATCTACACACCATACACCACACTGTTAAGGGGAAAAAAGGTTTTATTGAGAAAAAAAAATTACATATTAAAAATACAAAACTGAAAGGTCATAATTGGATAAGTCTCCACCCCTGAGTTAGTACTTGGTGGAAGCACCTTTGGCAGCAATTACAGCTGTGAGTCTGTTGCGATAGGTCTCTACCAACTTTACACACAGAGATTTGGCAATATTGTACCATTCTTCTTTAAAAATCTGTTCAACTCTGTCAAGTCATGCCACAAATTTGATTGGATTTAGGTTGGGGCTCTGACTGGGCCACTCAAGGACATTTACCTTTTTGTTCCTTATCCACTCCAGTGTAGCTTTGGCTGTGTGCTTTGGGTCGTTGTCATGCTGAAAGGTGAACTTCCGTTCCAGTTTCAGCTTTCTTGCAGAGGGCAGCAGGTTTTCCTCAAGGACTTCTCTGTACTTTGTTCCATTCATTTTCCCTTCTATCCTGACAAGTGCCCCAGTCCCTGCCGATGAGAAACATCCCCATAACATGATGCTGCCACCACCATGCTTCACAGTAGGGATGGTGTTCTTTGGGTGACACGCTGTGTTGGGTTTGCACCAAATATAACGCTTTGCATTTAAGCCAAAAAGTTCCATTTTAGTTTCATCAGACCACAAAACTTTTTGCCACATGGCTACAGAATCTCCTGAGTGTTTTTTTGCCTACTTCAAACGGGATTCGAGGTGGGCTTTCTTGAGTAATGTCTTCCTTCTTGCCACCCTACCATACAGGCCAGATTTGTTGAATGCTTGGGATATGTTGTCACATGCACACTTTCAAAAACTTTGTCCCGGATTTCTTTTGAAAGCGCCTTGGTGCCCATGGTTGAGTCTTTGCTTTGAAATGCACTACTCAGCAGAGGAAACCTACAGGAACTGCTGAATTTATCCTGAAATCACGTGAATCACTACAATTTAACACAGGTGGAGGCCTCTTAACTTGGTGTGTGATTTTGAAGGCGATTGGTTACACCTGAGCTAATTTAGGATTGCTATTACAAGGGGGGTGGACACTTATCAAACCAAGCTATTTCAGTTTTTATTTTTAATTAATTTTCTACAAATTTCTAGAATGTTCTTTTCACTTGGAAGTTGTGGATGAAAAAAAAAAAATTACTTCCAGGCTATAAGGCAACAAAAGGTGAAAATTTTGAAAGGGGGTGTGGACTTTCTATAGGCACTGTATTTTGACCGTTCTTTCTTGCCAGGATTGCATGTTTCTTTAAAATATCTTCAAGAGAACAATTCAGGTTGAAAATATATATTTTTTCTGTTGATATTCACCAATCTCTAGTGTTACTTTTTCATCAATCTTGTACAAATGCAAAAGCACATTTTGTGGAGAGGACGGGAATAATAAATGTAGCAAAAAAAGAAAAACTGAGAGACCTTTCAGGAAGGAGCAGTTACATGATTAATGGTTTTCCAGTCATTTCTTGCTAGTTTTAAACTATTAATACTTTTCTGAAATCTCGTGTTGGACTTTGTACTTGCTTTAAAGGCCCTAAGTGTCTGAAAGTGCCTGAGTCAATAAAAATGCTCTGCTGTGGTGAGTAGCCAATCAGTGAGTAAGAGGGGTTTTGAGGGAAAATCTCAGTAATTGAAATAGCTTTCCACAAAAACAATATAATAAAATCAAATCATTTTCAAAAAAAGTAGAGATGTTGAAATGTCTGCTACATAATGGACTTTCAATGCATTATTTTTCTGCTCTTCCTAGGTAAATGTTATGTATGCTTTAGCATTTTCAGTTGCATCTTTTGCAATGCATATTTTGAATATCTGTTTTAAATATTTGTAGATGTTTGCTATGCAAATTTTAGAAACAGCTGAGCAAAATGTGCAGGCTGTACAGCTTGTTACTAAATCCTCTGCAATGTCTGCAGCAAATCTACTGATTTGAAACAATTATGCTGAATAACTAACACAGCTAGAGTAAACCACCAGATATGATGTAGACAAAGTGAGCATATCTTAGCAGACAGACATTTTGGGAATGAAACATGTGACTCTTAGATCTGTGGAGTTTTGTGAGAATTTTATCAAGACTCCATAAAACAACAACATGGATTAGTTCAATATATATCTGCCAATTTCAAGCCCATTTTTTTTTTTTTTTTTTTTTTTTTGTTTTTTTACCTGGATTACACAAATTATTGAATGATCAGATGTGACTATAGTCAATAATCACTTGCGGAAAACAGCGATTTAACAGCAACTAGGAGTCTGTTCTTCTGGTAGATTCAGTAAGTAAACTGTGTTACACTTACAGTACCCATAGAAAGGACGCTGGAACTAGGGGTTCTGGCCCCTGGCTTTGCATGGCTTCCATCATATACGGGGGTTACAGTTTTGTTCAATGGCTTTCAGCACCCCGACTTTAAGAATAGTTCCAGTGACATTGACCCATAGTCTACTGTATTCAGAGCTCCCTTTGCAGTAGCATGTCTTACTATTAATTAATCCTAATGCAGTTTACAGTTTATTGCACCAGTAAAGTACAACATACATATTTCTATAAAGGTTCTATTATTTCCAGCTTTTCGTGTTCAACCATAACAGGACATAACACGAAATTGTACAGGGCTGGTTTAAGCGTACCTCGTAGAAATGCAAGGTGATGTGTTCTGTAAATGTCCCATTGAATGCAGTAGGGTCCTTCCAATGGTGGTAGCTGCCGTATTCTCTTGCTCTTTTTAATCTTCTGAAAACAAATTGCATACACAATTTTACTTTCACTTGATCGTAACCATTCAAACAGTCGGGGGTTCCCACAGTTGCAAGTCGTAAACCTAAGCAATGTTTACCATCGCGTGGGGGCAGTGCATACCCACAAAAGTTTCGCTTGCGCTGTGTATGATTCTGTACGGTAAACAGACAATTTACAATAATACATTAGGCAAACATATGACTAAGAAGGAAATGTATGCATATCTCACCATACACTATGGAGGAGGAGGAGGTAGTAAATGTGACATCAATATACTTTCAGGAACTGGAGAGAAAGAGGGCGTGTCATTAGTAATCAGACAGGCAGAAAGTCCCAGACTCGAACTGTCATCAGTCGGAGCCAGACGGGCATAGCAGACGTTAGACTTTGTGCTTTATACCCCAAAAGACTATCTTAAAAATAAATTATAGCACAGCAAGACATATTGAAATACATCTGGAATATTTGAACGTACTATTTTTTTCTTTTTTTTTTCTTTTAAAGGAGATTTTTTTTCAGCGCTGCGGCGATTATATTCTTCTATAAAATAGCCGATTTGGACCCACACCGGGCTTGTACAAGAATAAATAAATGCCCTAAATGGATATTATTTCATATCATCATTTACCAGTCTGATTAATATCAAGAAAGGTCTAGGTGAATTGGGTATTCTCTGGAAACTTTAATAAAAAACAAACAAACAAACAAAAAAAAAAAAAACATAACCTGTAACCTGAATCAATTGCTGAGACGCATATTACCACGCCACACTAGTCACTGATTCCCTGCATGTTGAACCTGTATTTCATGTACCGGTAAGTCGCATTTTACATAAAATATTGATATTATGTTAATGTATATTTTACTATATAATATAGTATATGTTTGAGTTATAAAGTCGGATTTGCAGTACGGTATCATCTGCAGTATTCATTTATGAGCTTGTTGCATTTGGAACCTGCTTTTGAACGTAGTCTTAACGCTAAGTGTCCGTGTTTGATTTATTTATTTATTTATTTAATAAAAGATATATTTTCTTCTAACAGGTATAATCTTTAATTTACCATTGAGCGCCAGCCAGCTGGACACTTACAATTAAAATACACCACACCATGCTCAGTGCATGATGCCTTTCTGGGAATTTTCAACCTTGTGGTAAATGCAAATCAGATTATGAAGTTATTATTACACTGTGTCAGAGACGGGTAAAATGGAAAGCCCTTTCTATCACGATGATGCCGTGAGTCTCCAAAATGCTGGACAAATCTCAGACTACAACACAAGGTATTCGAGCCAGAAAATAATGAACAAGAAAAACATGGCTGCGCAGAATTTCTCAGGTCCTGTGGGCTACAACTCGGGTTTGAAGCTTTTACCTGGACAGAGTGACTGCAATGGCAATTTAAATTCTAATAACCCTGGTGTTGACAATAACACAGCTGGCTCTTTAATGTCTTCTACAGATGTGAACCTCTTAAAGCTGTCCTCTCCTGATTTGGAACACCTTATCATCCAGTCTAACCAGGGGCTTGTTACCACCAGTCCTGCCCCAAACTCCACCGGTAACACTTTTATGTACAGAAACCAGGTCACTAATGAGCAGGAGGGCTTTGCTGATGGATTTGTGAAAGCCCTGGCAGATCTCCATAAACAAAATCAGCTCATCGGGTCGCCCATCTCTCCATCCTCCACAATGCAGGTACCTTTCCAAAGAAATGTCCTTCCCAGTGGAGAGATGCCTATTTACACCAACTTGACACCGAGCTACAACCATGGCCAGATTGCTGTTTCTGCTTCTTATCCAGGAGGTCAGAACCCCTACACTATCACTGGTCATGGATCAATGCACCCTGGTCTTGGGCAAGGTCATCACCCCATTGGGAGGGGGATAGATGAGCCCCAGACAGTACCAGAAGTGCCCCACCTCCCAGGGGATCCCTCCAGCTCTCCGATCACCCTCTCCCCCATCGACCTGGAGACCCAGGAGAGGATCAAAGCAGAGCGCAAGAGGCTGAGGAATCGCATCGCCGCTTCTAAGTGCCGGAAGAGGAAGCTAGAGAGAATTTCCCGCCTGGAGGAAAAAGTGAAGGTACTGAAGACGCAAAACTCAGACCTGGCCTCCACAGCTAATGTCCTGAGAGAGCAGGTGTCACAGCTCAAACATAAAGTCATGAATCATGTCACCAACGGGTGCCAGATAGCAGTGAGCACAGCTACCCTGGCAAAGAGCGGGGAAAGTGCCAGCTGCTGAACCGCCTGTGTGTTTGAGTCACTGTGAAGAAATGACGCAGTAAAGAAATATTTCTCAAGCACCTCTGCAAAGTAAAGAATCTGTAAGGGTACCCATACTGTGCCCGTACTGAATTTCAGAACTGTGATTTAAAGAACAAAAATGGGAGGAAAAGCTTTGGGTTTGAACACAATAATAACTTTGAGCTCGGTTTTGATAACACGTAATAGCCCTTGACTGGTGCCATTTATTGAATCTCAGACTTTGCACATCTACACAATTTATATCAAAAAGGGAAAATATACCTCACAACCTTTACATTGTGGGTTACATTCCGTAAGACTCCAGCAAGCTGTGAGCACCCGAAACATAGAAATGCAAACTACGGGCAGACTATTCAGACACATTTGTTTTAAGGAACTGTCGTTCTACAATTGGAAACATATCATTTGATGCAGGAAGGCGGTTCTTGGGTTTTTTCAACAGCTTCCAAAGGGACAATACTTCTTGAACACCCTCATTAAAAAACATGACTCAATACAAACGTAAGCTTTCAGATAGTACTGCTTTTTCACGTCACTTCTTAAAGGAAACAGCGTCACTTACTACAAACCTATTTTTGAATTTGAAAATGAACATATGATAAAGTGTATCATAATGTGAACTTTATTTTTATGTAAACTGTTTTACAGAATAATAGGTGTGCAAGGTACCATTTAAGGTCTACATACTGTACTGTATTTAAGTTGTGACTATAGCCATGTTAGAATGTTTGTTTAAAATTAATTGTGTAATTCTCCAATCAAGATGCTTTTTAACCTTATAGTGGAAATATCACTATATTACATAAGATTACATGAAAAAGTATTTAGTGTATTGTATGTTTAAGCTTAAAATGGGCAGTTTATGTCCACAGAATTCCAAAAACTCACAGCTCATATTTAACTAACTTTATGAATTACCATTAAAGTGTGAAACATTTATAAAAGTGGAACACCATTGAACATTTCTTTACTTATGCTTTTGGCATACTGTGTATAAATAAATAAATAAATAAATAATACTAATTTACACACATTGAATTAGCAGAGGGCTTAGGTTTGTATAGCCTTTGAACACATATGTGTTTCTATTCTTTTAAAGATGCTGAAAGTGGTATGTAAGAATTTATTTATGCAAAAAATGCATCTTTACTGTTTATGTTGTTTAAACAAAAATATGAGTGTCTGGCAGACACTTGTATTATTTTGGGAACTAAACATTGCACTTGAAACAAAATAATTAAGTAATGTTTAATATTTATGCTATATTATTGTTATATATTTAGGGAAATTATATACAGTGTCAAAAAAGTAATTTGTTGGAGTGACATTTCTTGAGTAGACATGTGTAAGTATTTTTTGATGAAAGCTATTTCCTAAAATATAGGGCATCTTACTTAAAAATTGCAAAGTTTACCACACCCAAAATTAAACTTTTGCTATTTGTGTAACTACTCAAGATTGTTCCCTTGCTATGTAGCAGTTTACTGATTTATTTGAAGTACACGTTCTATCTCTGACTTTGCAATGAATGCATAAAGAACTGTTCAGCCATGGTATCAAGCAGTTGCTTACAGTTTGTGTTTGAACATTGATAGTAACACATTTGTTTTCGAGTGCACTGAATAATTGCTAAATGCCTTCCATATATTGAGAGTGAACTTTAAAGTGAAATGTAAAGCTGTTACCGAACATCAAGTGTTGTTAAGAATATATTTATTTTTTGAAACTTGAATAAGGTTTTTGATGTTGACTACAGTTATATTTTTATAAAAAAAAAGTTCTCGATAAAAAGAGGACAGTGTGAAAGAGTAAAGAGGTACTACCTTAACTGTTTATTAAACTTTGACCATTCCAGCAAGCGTTAATTTATTAAGGTGTATTCAAAGGCCAGTCCTAGAAAAAAAAATAAAATAAAAAAAATATATATATATATATATATATAATATATATATATATATATATATATATATATATATATATATATATATATATATATAATATATGTGTTGGTGGTTGTACACGGTCCACAAAAATCAGTATAATTTAATGCATCAGGTGGAATTGACAATAATTATGCCTTATTTGTGAACCAGGCACATTTTTCAGTGTGTTTGTTCAGACCAAATGTAACAAATAATTTCTTAAATATATTCTACACTATCTGATTGTATACTTCATATTCTCCACTTACTTCATACTATAGTCTGGTCAGGTAGAATAAGTGATTATGTCTGTACCACAATAAGCCTTGAAATGAGTTTTAATTGGTTAAGCTGATTAGTAATACACTACGACTGCACTTTGAAGTTTGCATCTGTCTATTTCCCAGTGGGTGCTTGCAACCAGATTTCATTTCCCCAAAATGGACTGGGTTGGGAAATCTTCTTTACTAATACCAGAAAAATGTGTGCTGAGTGGCGTAAGTAACAAGACATTCAGCTATTTCTTTTGGTTTGAGTAGGCTTTCATAAGGATAGGGAGTGAGCCTGGCCAGAAACAGCCATTAGGCTACTGGAGATCTTTAAAACAAGAACTGAAATACTGCTTGTGGTTAATGTGGAAATGAATCCTCCCTTCACTCAGCTTGTAGTAGGTTTGTTCTCAAGAACACTGTTCAAAAAGAGCAGGAGTAAGTCTGAGTCATATTCAAAGGCAAGACCAATCTGCATGATCTGTTGATGTTAGTCTGAGTAACACCAAATTAATAATAATAATAATAATAATAATAATAATAATAATAATAATAATAATAATAATAATAATTAAATAAATAGTGCAAGTTTGTGTCAGGATAGAAAAGTTAATTCAGAGACAACCTACCCTGCAAATCACATCTTTCAGTAGGGCTGATACATGAGATTTTAATTAACTAGGCCTTCAATAGCCCAATACAGCGCTCAAATTTAGCACAGGCTTCTAGAATGACTTCACACTTACTGAAAGGGTGATTAAAAACAGGAATAGCCTAAACTCAGAATACAACAGACATTTATCAGTAAGTATAGTACATCTTTCCAACGTCGATTTGGTCACCATGTAAATGTGAAGCTGTTGAAACCCTAACCGTAAGCACTGGTGTACTGCATGTTTGAATTGTATGGAAATCAATGTAAGACTACAGCTTGATGTGTAAATGTGGTATATTGTTGTTTTTATGTTTATAAAGGGTGGCTAGGCTGCTAGGGTTGCCATTTGTAGATTGTTCTGCTTCTTTTGTTTAAGTTAAAGCAGTGTAAATTAGATGCCTCATCCATCACTGAAAAACTTAAATGACACTTTTGTGCAAACAACTATAATACCATTAGTTTTTTTTTTTCCTCTAAAGGGCCCTTGAATTGTTATTTATGTGAGTGTGAAAAAACCAAAACACATTTCTGTAGATTTTTCTCCACAATTCCACAACTAGGGCCATCCCGGTATTTTAATATATATATATATATATATAATATAATATATATATATATATTTTTTTTTTTTTTTTTTTAAGAGGACTGTTGCCTGAATACAAGACTATTTTCTATGACTAAAAGGCGTCTTGCCTTGCTTTTCTTTAACACATGTTCTCTTGTTTAATATTCTTGAGAAGTGTTCACAGTTTTGTTGGAAAATACAATATAATAAATTGGTTTAATTATCAAGCGCCCATGAATAATTGAGTTATTGTTTGGATTATGAAAGGTCAAAGGTCTCTTGGTGGCAAATTATTGAGAATATTTATATTGGTTTTCCAACTACAGCTTATTTCAAGAAAGGCATGAGCAAATGGGTAAAATCTCACTAATTCCCATCTGTGTGGCTT
This sequence comes from Polyodon spathula, assembly GCF_017654505.1. Taxonomy (NCBI): domain Eukaryota; kingdom Metazoa; phylum Chordata; class Actinopteri; order Acipenseriformes; family Polyodontidae; genus Polyodon; species Polyodon spathula. The sequence goes on along the minus strand of NC_054535.1, from coordinate 91,138,752 downwards.
GTTTTAAGGTGAAAGTTCATCAAGGTGATTGTGTGTAGGTTTTTATGGAAATTGCAACGTGCAGATCTAAGCAATTATTTATGAGAGTGGATACGTACAGGAATGCAAGGGTATTTTTTTATTATTAATGTAATTAAGCCAATAAATATGCTTTTCAAATCATTACCTCTTTTTTGTTATTTCAAATCAAGCTGCTGTGTTGTGCTTTTTCTTCCAGTGCAGGACTCGACAGGAAGTGTTATGAGGCTATTATTGTTGCTATGGGGGAAACAATGGTGATTCTGTATAAAAATAACTGGTGACAAAAAAGAAGGAAAAAGGAATCCTGTTCTAGTGTCAAATTTGCTTTTCAAGGTTTTTTTCTTATTTAGTAACTTGGTATGTGTTCTAAAAACTGTAAATTACAATTCATGTGAAACAAGCTTCTAAATGGCATTAGTACTTATCTGAAAGAAACACGACAGAATTTACTCAAAAAAGTACAATTTAAGAATACTACATTTTCTCAAAATATTAACTTGATTTGGAAAGTTGCAATATAAATCAATATAAAACCATTTACCAACTTTGGCCCAAGTATAAAAGTGTGGTATTAAAGTGTTCACGGTTGAGCTAACCACAAACATTTCTAACCCTGCAAACAAGTGAGCAGATACATACAGGGGTACATTTCCTGTATGTTTAAGTGACAATGTATTCAAATACATACCTATTCATCAATATATGTATCCTCTGCTTTCTAATTGAACTAACCCCCACTTAAAAAACATTTCCATAGAGGCCTAGGCGTCACATCTTTTGAAATTAACATAAATACTCCGAATCTTACTTGGAAACCAATACATGCACATTAAAATGCATCTCTGGGCCTGTGTTTTAATGTTTATTTAACAATGCTTTTTATTGCTTTCAAGTCCTAATGTGTTTTGCTAATTCTTGTTGTGTGATAATGTATGTATTATCAAATGATATGGGATGTGTATGCTGGGGTAGTGATTAATGTACACAGTGAAGTAGAGACCATCTAGTTCAAATTGCAAATCTGGAAGATGTATTTATTTTGTATTCATTTACAAATTTTGAGGGCGTGGAAAGCCTTGGAATGACACAAGGGTTCAGTAGCTTCAATAAAATGGTGCACGGACGTTTATTTACACAAAACAACAAAAGACACCATTATTTACAAATACTTACACAAATCCTGAGGGGGGGGGGGGGGGGGGGGGGGGCGTGCGAACACAGATAGCAATAGTATCGCTGTTTATTTGCAGGACGAGCTGTCCCTGCTGCACCATAGGTATTGCTCTTTGATCTTCTGAAGCACTTGTTACCTTGTTACTCTGCAGGAGATAAAACAGGAGCGTTTAACATTGTATGCAATACATGTGTTGCTCTCACTTCCTCGATCCCAGGAACACTATCCTGACAGTCTCTTTTATACACTCTGCCCCTTACCCGATTACCTGGGCTTGCAACCAGGTGTACTTTGTACCCCTACACCAGCCTCCATGCAGGCCGACTCCTATGGAACATTAACCTCGTAGTTGCTGGTTTTCATCTACCCTGTCACTGGGATTATTGTGAAGGGGGGGTGAAGTAACTTAAAAAATAGATGGTGAGTAAGTAGATTCAGGAAAATGCACAGAGTCCTTTTCTTCAATCAGTTGCCAGGTTTATTGAAATATGCAGGGAGTCTGGTCCCAGGTACAGGACAAACAACACTCAACATTACAATGTTTGCGTGACATTAAATACCCTTCTGTATAGATGGTCCACCTCCCCTTTCTCTTACACTTAACCAATGGTCAAGGTACAACACTTTATTCTGTTAATTTAGTGTGTGTGTGTGTGTGTGTGTGTAGTCTAATGTGACAACCTCTGAACTCAGTGCATTCTTCACCCTCCTGGAGACAAAAGGTCCATGCATCTGCCTTTTGTTATCTCCTTGCGACCCCATTTGATGCCAGTGGGATTATCTCTTTTGATCTCTTTGAAGTCTAGAGCCTGTTCCCTTCTAGTCCACAGCATTGTTATCTCATTAGCTTGCAGTCATTGTTGGGCAGTTTGTAGACGCATCGTCTCTATCAGTGGTTAGCAGTACATGCAATTTGAACCAAACAGTCTGCTATCTGCAATATTAGTCTCTTTTCAGAAAAGAACACCAGTATAGCTCTGCTAGTCCACATGCGTAGCAAACCCCTAATCAATTCTCAATCCATGTTTTCCAACATACCCTACTTTTAGAATATAAGATGGAGGGGGGTGACCCGCTACAACCATGTTGCTCACGTGATCCCGAGCCCTCAGATGTCCTCTTCTCTGGTTCTGAGTAGTCACATCAAGTAACGTGTTTGTATAATATATTATAGTGAAGCATGTTCCTTTATTCTAAGTCTCTCCATTATGTGTAGGTATCTACCTTGCCTTCGCCTCTTTGTAATCTTTTATTGTACTACCTATTTCTCTTTGTGAAGCCAATTCTGGATATTGGTATGTTGCTCTGACCTTACACATTTAGGTGAATCATTGTTATTTTTAACTTGCATATGTAAAATTCCATCATTCTAGAATCCAATATTCTAGCTCGACCATATCAATCTTAAAATGCACGTAAGATTGATTACAAACTAAAACTATGACTTAAAAATGATCACTATACATTGAACAAGTACTAAAATAGCGTGTGAATGCTTAACTATCTATATGTAACACATTAGTAGGTAAGTGTTTCTTTTCTCATAGTTATAAAAAACCTTAATTATATCTCGTGATATTCTCTATACAATACCCCCACAAATATAATCATTTTGCACAACACTTCTACTGCTAACCTATTACAAATAATGTTAACATGAATTTCCCTTCATTCATTTTAGACATATACAACACTGAATCATTCAAATGTCACGTTCTTTTGAAAATGAATGTCCAGTATAGCTGACAATATTCTTCAGTAGCACAGGAGTTTTCAATGGTCTCATCCCATTCACAGCCCCTGCTGTACGATCAGTTGTTTCACCGTTGTCTCCACCTGTGTCCCAATACTTGAATCTCCATCAGAATTATTTATTTTCCAAACCTAGAAGAAAAATCAAGTGCAATATTAATTCTTTTGATAACATCTGATTTCATTTAAACCTTCAATGGGGTTATTCTCTCCTTGAATTTTCTTTATTTCATCTGGGAATGTATAGGCTATTAAAGCAGTTTGTAACAGAGAAATATAATACTCGCTTCTTAAATCCAGTGATCTGTTTAAGCCTTTGTAAGCTTATTTATTTACAAGATCTCTACTGGTGTTTAAGTGCAAAGTCTTTTTATTTTTGTCTTATCACAAAACAGCTATTTCTGAGCACATCACCCAGAATAAAAAAAAAAACTTCAAGTTAATATCTTTTATACAATCTTTATTGATTTGCACAAGTTTGTCCATAGTTTCATATGGAACTTTCCCAATTGGCACCCTAGCCATCCCCCATTTTTTTTTTTTTTTTTTTTATTTGTTCCCCAATTTGAAATTGTAACCCTTTAGGTAGGGGCTTAGTCCTATGCTAATTGTGCACTACTTTGATTTGTGCTTATAACTGACAAAAAAAAAAAAAACCCTGTAGGGTGATAGTATACTAACACAGACAGCCTAATGTCAACCAAAGATTTTACACTTAGTTGCTGGTCCATTTAGTATACATTATCCCTCAGTGATATCTTGTATTTGTAATAAAAAAAAAAAAAAAATTATTGGTATTGGCTTATTCAATTTTCAATTTAATAACCCACCCTCTTGCAGCTGATAAAACAGTAGCCTATTAGGTAAGTTATTTAGTCTCTCTGTGTTAGTTTATCTGCCTGTAGCAAACAGATTCCTTTCTCTGTTTTTATTGTTTTTTAAATCAAGTTATAAAACCCTTTTCAAAAACGTGTTAGTTTGATTAATATCACGCCATGCATTTTCAAGAATTTACAAATAAATCTGTTAATTCTTGAAAAATAAGTTTCTAAATAAATCTGTTAATTCTTGAAAAATAAGTTTCTAAAAACTTTCCATAATCAGTGCTGCTGATTATCCAGTACCACCATCCACTAAGCCTACAGTCCTATACTGCACTGTAAAATCCCTTGCGCCAACATTCCTATTTCATTCTCATGTGATCTGTGGTTTCAAATATGTATTCATAGGTGATTCATAAAATTCACCCGTGTCTTAAACATAAAATTCACAAACAAACAAACAAACAAACACTTAACTTGCTTCATGAAAATATTTTTAATAAAATATTTCAAGGTTGATTTACTTAGTTTCAGATTTATTGATCTCCAAAAACATTTGTTTTCTTCCTAAGTGTTTTTTCAAGCAGTCAATGTAGCAGCAATCTCTACATTATCTCTCTCTCTCTCCCTCTCTGCACTTTCTTTTCTAGTTAACCCTTAGAAAAACAAAAAGCTCTTTGTATATCAATATAATCCAACACAAACTTTTTCATTGTTCCTTTGTATATTTGTGTTACTGTTTCAGTCCAAAGGTTGGCCATTCTTTTTCAGTCAAACAATTCATCAATTAACCTGGGTCTCTTTCCCTTATCAAACCCTCTTATGATCGGGGCAACACAATAAGTATTCGTGCTGGTTCTTAGTACGTAGTTTTACTAAGAAGTTACTTTATCTCCACGCTTAAGCAAAATCAGAATTACTCAAACAATCATTAATAAACAACTTCTTAGTACGTAGTTTTACTAAGAAGTTACTTTATCTCCACGCTTGAGCAAAATCAGAATTACTCAAACAATCATTAATAAACAACTTCTTAATTACATTTTAATGTGACCTTTTAATTTTATTTTTACAACATGTATTCCTCAAAGTTGATATAGAATCTTTAGCATTACAGTTTTTTTTTTTTGTTCTGTTTTTTGTGGGCTACCAGTCTTGAATTGCCTTTGTCTTTTTCTTCTTACGAGACACACACTCCTGATCTGTTACATGAACATGTACATTACTGTTCTGTACATATCTTCCCTTTTTGCCATGTTTTAAAACATAGCCTATGTTCCATATTCTCCAGTCATCCATTTGATGACCGTCAATATTATATTTTAACATATTTGGAGTTGATCAGACAGACTCCCAACAAAACAAAACTAACAAAAAAAACAACACCACTTTTTAGTTTTGTCTTGTTGTTACCAATGTTCTTAACTGGAACTTACTGTCTGATAGTTCCTTATTTGTACCACCTAATGTGGACAGTTAAATAAGAGGCTTATCCTATTGCCCCCTTATCGTGACATATAAACCAAACAGTACAAACAAAGACAAAACAAGTGTAACAAATCTTCTCAAAAACAAACATAAAACATAAATCCGAGTATGCCCATACCTGTTGAGCAATACAAGTCCGTGTAACTAGTCCAATAAACTCTACTGGCACGTCATAACACTACACGATTTACTCATGACTTTTTTTAGGATTCCAGAGGTCCTCTTTCATACCTAAAGTCCTAATAGTCAATACACTTTTAATTAAGCAGTCTTAACTAATTGTGTCCTCAATGTACATGAATTATCAAGTAGTCAAAAGTCCTCTTTCATACTTTACCCTTGATTCTCACTACATTCTAAAAACTGCATATAAAACAAAAAACCAGTAACTACTCACCAATGTACGTGGTTATATGTTCGATCTGAAGTCCTGATTCAAAGATTCTCCACACCGTCTGAGCTGAAAGTAGAAACAGTCTCCTTCTGTCTGCTTTGTCCTGGTCCTCTTCATGGGATACAGGCTTGCAAAAAAGGTTTCTCCGTAATCAAGTATCAACCCCCCGGTATTTGGAAAAAAAAAAGTATCAAGAAACAGTCCGCAGGTGGCTCGCCAATGAAGTAACTTAAAAAAATAGATGGTGAGTAAGTAGATTCAAGAAAATGCACAGAGTCCTTTTCTTCAATCAGTTGCCAGGTTTATTGAAATATGCAGGGAGTCTGGTCCCAGGTACAGGACAAACAACACTCAACATTACAATGTTTGCGTGACATTAAATACCCTTCTGTATAGATGGTCCACCTCCCCTTTCTCTTACACTTAACCAATGGTCAAGGTACAACACTTTATTCTGTTAATTTAGTGTGTGTGTGTGTGTGTGTGTGTGTGTGTCTATGTGTAGTCTAATGTGACAACCTCTGAACTCAGTGCATTCTTCACCCTCCTGGAGACAAAAGGTCCATGCATCTGCCTTTTGTTATCTCCTTGCGACCCCCTTTGATGCCAGTGGGATTATCTCTTTTGATCTCTCTGAAGTCTAGAGCCTGTTCCCTTCTAGTCCACAGCATTGTTATCTCATTAGCTTGCAGTCATTGTTGGGCAGTTTGTAGACGCATCGTCTCTATCAGTGGTTAGCAGTACATGCAATTTGAACCAAACAGTCTGCTATCTGCAATATTAGTCTCTTTTCAGAAAAGAACACCAGTATATCTCTGCTAGTCCACATGCGTAGCAAACCCCTAATCAATTCTCAATCCATGTTTTCCAACAGGGGGTGTCCTTATGTACAGTACATAGTAAAGTAGGATAGGATTAGCTAAGTATGATGAGATCCATCAGAGAAGACAACAAATCTGCAATACGGACTAATATTTGAGTGTTATTTGGGGATTTCAGGTTTTAATGGTGATGGAGAGGTGCTTGTGTACAAAAAAAGGAAAGATCATGTTTCAATATTAAGTGAATGGCTGCTTATTGAATCTGCAAGAATGTGCCCGTGACCCTATGGGGATGTTATACCATAGGATAACATCCCCATAGGGATACATAAAAACTCTAAAATAGCTAAAAATAAGCACCAAAAAATATAATTCATAAAAAATGAAAAATATAAGCCCTAATTATATTATTTTACAAATGTTTTTAGGAAATCATTTTTTCAACGTGAAAGTAATATATATCTGAAAAGAGTTTGATTCTGTGCCAAACGTTCCATCTTTCTGACCTCCTCTCACACCGATCCACAAAAAGGGAGACAAAACCGAACCAGGTAACTACAGACCAATAAGCCTGACTTCTATTATTGTAAACTTATGGAAACAATACGATCCAAAGTGGAAAATTACCTTAACAGTATCCTGGGAGACAGTCAGCGTGGTTTTAGGAAAGGGAAATCGTGTCTAACTAACCTGCTTGATTTTTTTGAGGATGCAACATCGAAAACGGATAATTGCAAAGCATATGACATGGTTTATTTAGATTTCCAGAATGCTTTTGACAAAGTCCCACATAAAAGATTACTTCTCAAACTGAACACAGTAGGGATTCAAGGAAACACATGTACAGGGATTAAGGAGTGGTTAACATGTGGAAAACAGAAAGTACTGATTAGAGGAGAAACCTCAGAATGGAGTGAGGTAATCAGTGGAGTACCACAGGGATCAGTATTAAGTCCTCTGCTATTCCTAATCTACATTAATGACTTAGATTCTGGTATAGTAAGCAAACTTGTTAAATTTGCAAACGACTAAAATAGGAGGAGTGGCAAACACTGTTGCAGCAGCAAAGGTCATTCAAAATGATCCACACAGCATTCAGAACTGGGCAGACACATTGCAAATTACATTTAATATAGAAAAGTGTAAGGTACTGCACGCAGGCAATAAAAATGTCCACTGTAAATACTGAGAGATACTGAAATTGACCTCATCTAGAATATTGTGTTCAGTTCTGCTGCTCTAGAAAGAGTGCAAAGAAGAGCAACCAGAATTTTTCCTGGGTTTAAAAGGCATGTCATATGCAGACAGGCTAAAATAATTGATTCTACTTAGTCTTGAACAAAGAAGACTATGCAACGATCTGATTCAAGCATTCAAAATTCTAAAAGGTATTGACAATGTGGACCCAGGGGACTTCTTCGACCTGAAAAAAGAAACAAGGACCAGGGATCAGAAATGGAAATTAGATAAAGAGGCATTCAGAACAGAAAATAGGAGGCACGTTTTTACACAGAGAATTGTGGGCATCTGTAACCAACTCCCCAGTAATGTTGTTGAAGCTGACACGTTGGGATCCTTCAAGAAGCTGCTTGATGAGATTCTGGGCTCAATAAGCTACTAACAACCAAATGAGCAAGATGGGTTGACTGGCATCCTCTCGTTTGTAAACTTTATGTTCTTAATAACACTTAGCTCCACTCTGCAAGAGACTGTCCTACTTGCCCCTCCTCCTTTCCCTCTGGATTGGCTCTCTATCTTTAGACTTGAGATTGATAGTTGCCAATGCCCTATTGGAACCATGAGCTGATTCAAAGCATTTAACATATATTCTTTTTCTCTAAATAACAAGTGATAGCAGAATGACTCGTGTATTACTCATACTTGAAAAAAATGGCCATACTTTTTAAAAATACTCGATTATGCTTGTGCTCGGGTACACCCCCACCAACAATATCACCGGCTCTTAGTTGAAGTTTGCATGTTTTGTATTTGAATGAAATGTTTGAATGAAACTTGTATAGTGCTTACAGTAGTGAGAGATTCCAATAAAAACACACACACATTATGTCCCTGTAGAAATGTGCCTTATACAGTAAGCACTTCTAGAATGATCTTTTTTTTTTTTTTTTTTTTTTTTTTACTTTTCTGCTAATGCAGAAGTGTGTCCAAGGGTGTTTACTAATGTCTGGAATTGAGTTGCACCATAAAAAGAGGAAAATAATGTGGGTCAAGAAGCAACACAGTATTTTTTTTTTTTATTGAATCTACCGCTTAAAATATTAAGTTATACATCCTTGAGCTTTCACCAATCCCTGATGAAAGCCTGTGCTGCCCTTGCTCTTGGCTACACTGCTGTGCAAAAGTCTTAGACACATTCAGGAGTTGCAATATATATCGATGTTATGAGCATCAACAATTTACACAAAGCCTCCACTAGTATTTTTCACTATTATAACAACTTTAATTGTTATTAATAGAGCTTAGTTTGGGTGAGAAGAAACCAAGCTTGTCATTTCACAATCTTTAACTCACATTCATCAGAATCTTCAAAGACTTCTGCTCACAACAACTCAAAGTAAACGATACATGAGCAGCTAATATGAAGTGATGCAGTAGCGAATCCATCACATTTACCCCATGATTTTTTAAATTTAATATGTATACGTCAAGTTCTGTAGATGGTGCAGGTTGATTTCATGGTAGTATTAAAGCAGATTGATTCTGTGGTAGTATAACCCCCCCCCAAAAAAAAAAGTGCAAAATGTCTTAGACTTTTGCACAGCAGTGTATGGATTCAAAAGACACTTCTCTCTATTTAGTTTGATATCTTGAATCCTTTCATACCTGCCCTTGGCATAGGTTTCCCCTTGAATCCACTTGACACACACAGTCTGCATCTTTTACACTGCCCAGCTTGGTAATTCCTGGAGTCTGCTATAAGGAAAATGTCTCATTAATGAATACTTTCTTATCCTCATTCCTGGCAACAGTTCAATGGGTCTTTTAGCTGGTTCAGCCTCTTTGTGTGTCAGCTTGAGAGATTGTGTGATGATACACTGTTACATGTACAATTCCTTGGCTGCCCAAACATAGGCCTAGTATGCTGTACCTTTTTGTAACCTCAGTATCTTTCTTCTTATGTTCTTCTTGCTGGATATTTCCTGTAGTTGTGGCTAGCACTTGCTTATCAGAAAGCTGCTCTGGCAAATTCTTTGTTTCTTCAGGCAACCTGCTTGTCATGATGAACGGAAGATATCAGTAATACAGTATATCACAATATACTGTATTATTGATATCAATGTATTACCAACTTTAGTGATGAATCCATGTGCTGGATATTTTCTTCAGCTCAGACAGATTGGATACACAATAGTTGGCTACAGCTTTTTTCAGATCAGCCCAAAGAATTTTATATTGGATTGAGATCTGGTGATTGTGAAGGCCATTGCAGAACTTTTATCTTTCTTTTATTCAAGAATTGACCTAGCCGTATGCTTTGGGTCATTGCTGTGTTGGAAAATAAACTGTCTACGAACAATCAGCCTACGAACAAATGGTATCATTGTACTTTGCAGAATGTTTTGATACATGGCTGCATTAATTTGATCTTCAATTACATTAAATGCATCCAGTCCCTGAACTGCTAAAACACCTCATATTATGATCAAATCACCTCAATTTTTAACTATAGGTACTGTTTTATTCATTTAAGACATTCTGTGGTCCATACAGAGAATTTTGTTGAAGAATGCTTCAGATTCCTGTTCTATATTTCTTAGCACATTTTAGACTGTTTTATGAATTTTCTTTCAAAGTTGTTTGCAGCGAGGTCTATGTGTACAACTCTGTTCTGTGTTCAGGTACCTTTCAAAAGTTCTTTCATGCACGATTATGCCTGATGATTCTAAATATTGAAAGTCCCTGGCTGTTAATCTTGGATTTCCTTTCGATTCTCCTACCTACTTTACCCATCATTTTCTTTTGACGTCCACTTTAATGCGTTTCAGTTGAATTTGTTCTGTGGTAGTTTTTGATTATTGCTCTGACTGTAGATTTTGGTATTCCATATTTCTGTGATACTGTTCTGCAGCCATTTCCTTTGTTGCAGTTTGCTACGCGTGCTTTTCTCAAAACTGAATCCGACTCTTTTGTCTCGACCATCATCTGCTGTCTTGCCAAAATGTTCTACTTCAACAGATACTTGAAAATATTTACCTATTTTTGGCTATTGACTTTATAATGCAGCTTAATTACTGTGTAATTGTTTTCAATCAATGAATATATTTATTAGTCCTATTCAGTTTTTACAGAATTTTAATGTAAAGGTGCCAATACTTTTGTTATGAACAAATATTTGAAATTAAGTGCTTTTTTAAAGATAAATATTGTATATTATAAAACGGGTTGTTAGAATGCTGCATGCTGATTGGTCCATCAGGGTTCCAAGCAGTTACCATATCCAGCACAATGCGACGATTAGGAACTACTTATGAATTTACTTACAAACCATGCCCTCTCGTGCCTTACTGCTTAATTAAACTATCAGAAATTGTGATTTTTGGTCTTTGTCATACACAGTTGTAGCGAATGTTCACTAAGCTTGTATTTAACATGTTTTCTCACATTAAGTGTAGGGTGTCAATACTTTTGTCGTGATCCCGATATGGTAGCACACTGACAGCACAGTAACGATATTGTACCAAGGTTTGTTGGTTCATATCATATGTTAAAAAACTTAAATGTTTTTAAACTATGGATCATACTCCTTTACCTTCCCTTGTTCTATGTTCTCTTTGTATAGCACCACTGCACTCATTGCGGATTATTTAGTCAGGGTAACATGCTACACAGATGGGGAAAGTGAGTTAGTTCAATAATCAGTTCATAACAACAACACTGGAGAGGGGTGGTTAAAAGACAACCACATTCCATAGGAATCCAGTCCACTCATGACCTATAGCTCACTTTCTGACTGATCTAGTTTCTCAGTATCCTTATACGAGAGAGTTAACACATGGGATGTTTAATATACATACAGTGTGAAATTATTTTTTAAAAACACCCCTGTAATTCCCCTGTTTTACACAGGCATTTAACAAAACTTCCCACAGGCTCTGCAGATGTGTGTTTTAGATGAAGGGGTTTTAGCATTTCAACACAAGTTTTTCATTGGATTTGCAAAATGCATGGTATGTTTCAGCAGTATCCTCCTTTGACTGGAAAAAAACACAGATCATGAAGCTATATTTTTTGATAGACTCTACCTCCTACTTAGTAGCAAGTCCTTTTACAGGGCTATGGCTCAGAGACACCAAAATAATTTGGTTCAGTTCCCAATTTTTCTCTTGAGGTCTCCCGGCCAAGTACTGACCCAAACTTCCTAAGTTTCTCAGATCAGACAAGATTAAACTGTGGCATGGCTTCAGGTAAAAATATACAAGCTCCAAAACAATTTAATGGGCACCAGGTTAACCACTAGTAGGGAAGTACTCATGAGTAGCAGTCATAACTTGAATAGGGTTTTGGTTTTAAAACAACATACCCTTAATCATGCCATAGAACTTAACCACAAAAAATAAGCCTTTTCTTAGTTTTGATTTCAGTTACAATTACAGCTCACCTTAATTGTCTTTTGAAAACTGTTTTATCAAAAATGTAGCTTTTCAACAGACACATGACAGGCATTTGCCCACCCAAATTTCAAACACGTGGTTACTAGAAAATGTTCTTGATATGCTGCAGTGCCATGGTTAAAAAGCTTCACCGCTAAATTTTCTTGGAAAAATACTGTTATTATGCAACTTCATTGCTGTTTCATGGCCAAGCTGCCCATCCCTTCCAATGTTTTGTTTTAGAATAACAACTGAACCTTGATTACACTGTAAAATCAGCACGGATCCACCCACAGACTGCAAGACCTTTCCTGTAAAGAAGTAGTTTATTAAAGAGGACGGGACTTCCAGTAAAGCACATGGAATGGAGGGTCATTATGAAACTGAAAGTGATAAGTCAGCCTGGGGAATTTCGCACTCAGGGAATTTCACTGTATAACCTGGAAGTGTAACATTTGTTTATTATAACTTGCTTGAAACTATCTTCACATTTACTGTATGAATGAATGTTGAAGGTTCAGTCCTAACACCCCAAAACAACTTTGTTTTCTTATTTCAACATTTATAGCCAATACTTGAGCTAGCATTAAGGTCACTGGAACCAACCATAGTAGCTGAATGAAGCACCGACCCGCAAATTAGTAGGGGTGATCATTGCCTGTAACATCTTTTAAGGCGTGTCTTTTTACAAATCATCAATTACAGCACTTTAATGTGCAGGTAGTGGATAGGGCCATTTTCACAAAGCTTTAACTTAGGAGTTGTGTAAATATATATATATATATATTATATTTTAATATATATAATATATATATATATATATATATATATATATATTATATATTATATTATTCAAAACAGACTTTAAAAAAAGCCTGAACAAAATTGATAATTCATACAATCTAAATTTACAAAATATTACATTTATTATGTATTTATTGTCCTATTATGTGGGTTTTGTATACTGTTTGTTGTTGTTTCTGCTCAGATGATTGTTTACGAGGTTTCTAACTAACTTCCCCTCATGAATTCTAAAAGCTGGATTTCCATAGTAAGGTGGTTTCAGAAAAGACTGCTTGGGGTTACAGTTACAGAAGGGACAGGAATATTATTAAATTGTAACATGGTGACATGAAGTATCCCTTTAAATAATCAGAAGCCATGACTGGTTGTCCTGTACATTCTGTTTGTCAGTGAAGCACATGGAATAGAGAAAGTCAAATCAAAACTGAAAGTGATGTGTCAATATAGCAGACTGGGGGAATTACACACACACACAGGGAATTTCTCAGCATAAACAAGGATTGCAGGAGGCATGCTTGCACCTGTTACTGTCGCCAGTAACTAGATATGGTAGGTAACTTCATTAAATAAAACATATTTCTGTTTAATTCTCATAAGTGCACCTATTACACAAGGGAGTTGTGTTGTTCCATTATAAAAAGTGAAAAGCTACAATTATTCAGGCAGTTTGTGTTGGATTATTCAGACAATACAAACATTATAATGTAACCACATTGGTAACTTATGTAAGGGTAACTTTATTAGTGACAGAAGTGATGCTTACCTGCTCAACCAAGTTTAAAAAACTGAGATAAACTAGGCAATAAGAAACATCAGAAGGCCTTGTTGAATTAACTGAAACAAACTTTATGAAAATTATTTTTAAATAACTCATGTTAAAGATGTGTAAATGTCGAGAACAGTCTACTCCACTGCACAGAGAATAACCACTCAAAATGTAGAGTTGAATTATCTGTGCACTTGTTAAATACCTTGCTCTGCAATTTATTGGTTAGTTTCCCACAGTTATAAAAGCAGAAGAATGCTACTTAAAACATGGCAGCCTATAGAAACTCCACTGACGTGTTATATATGGGCAAAGAGGGACTATAACAAATACTGTGTCAGCAGACATTTAAATTTTTTATGAGTGCAAAAATAAATAACATGCTGCAGAACAACTTTTCAAAGAGAACAGTGCTATTCACAATTTACAAGGCAAATGTTAATACATCAATGCATTCACATTTTTTTCCATCTTACTTAAAGAATAAGGGGCCCCCAGCAGTTATGATGGATTTTTACCAGTGGGATCACCCATTTATTTCTAGCAGGATCTATGGGAATGAATAATAATCATCTTTATTTTTATATTGCACCTTTCATAGTGGACCACCATCACAAAGCGCTTTGCAAGATATGAGACTAGCGTGTGCGAACTATGCATCAGCTGCAGAGTCACTTACAAGAACGTCTCACCCAAAAGACAGTACACAAGGAGGTTAAGTGAGTTGCTCAAGGACACACAATGAGTCAACGCCTGAGCTGGGATTTGAACTGGGGACCTGCTGGTTACAAGCCTGTTTCTTTAAACCACCTGACAACACAGCTTCCTAGTGGTAAGCTCTGCTCATTTATGGGTATTTTCCTCTAACCTTCCAGACAGGCACTGCATGCTTTCCCAATATTACTAATGTACTCGGTTCTTAAACCACAGTAAGTTTATGGTGAGTCAATTTGCAACCTGTGTTCAATAAAACCTGACCACCAAACACACACACTTACAAACTAACCACTGGGCCACTAGGTTGGTGAATAATTTAAGAATCTTGATATGAGATTATATTGGTTTAAATCTTTTGATCATGAAATTGTACTTCTACAAGGGGAATTTAATTTCAAATATGCAAGGTCACCAAGGTGTCTGTTGAAAATTTTCAAACCAAGAGTGGTAACATCCTTCTAACAAAGAAAAAGATACATTAAACACTGTTAATGACAGGAGGGTTCATGTATTATAGCGCACTCAATCAACTTAAAAGGCTTTGTGTCTCAGTGAACACTGTATGCATATCATTTTTAAATTTGTATACACACTTATTTTCAGAAACATCGTGTAGCGTTAGGTTATGGATGTAATCCTGGTTCCCTGAAAGAGAAGACAACCATCAACAATACTTTTGGGAAATGCCTGCCACAGGTAGGTATTCACTGAGCATTTATATCAGAGTTGCTGATAGGCCCCTCCGGGGAGTGATATCCTCAGTCCTGCCTTCCAGGGGAACAAATAGTCACTCTGCAGAGCTCACTTCCTCTTTTGCATCAAACACACTAAGGCAACTGATGCGACCTTGCAGGTTAGTGGTTGTCTTCTCTTTCAGGGAGCCAGGTCTACACCCGTAATCTAACGTTTCCTTTCAAGTTGAAGACGCCATCAACAATATTTTTGGGAAAGTATACCAAAGCCACCGGGAAGGCGACTGAGTGGAGGCAGCAGATGAGGGACATCTCAGAACCGCGTACTAGGATTAGCGGTGCGAGCGTGCAAACTCGAGGACCTTTGTGATTAATGAAGGCATAGAAGGATCTACCACATTGAGTAGGTAGAACCTAGTGAAAGCCCAGCTAGCCGCAGTGCAGCACAGATAGTGAGGCTCCTCTAAAGAAGGCCCACAATGTAGCCACTCTTCTTGTAGTGGCTTGACCCAGGATCCTTGCACCATAGCAGATGAAGAGCTGGTCAGACTGATGCAAAACTCTCGTTCTATCAACATAGCATATCAATGCCCAAACTAGCAGAGGGAGTTTAGCCTCCGATCCTCCTCTGAAGAAAATGGAAGGAGATGGAAAACCTCTAGCTCCACTGATTGATTTAAGTGGAAAGCCGTAACCACATTAGGGAGGAATGGGGGGTTTGTGGGCAATAATACAGTTTCCTTCGTCCCAGACGAGCATACAGGTGCTGTGCACAGACACAGCCTGCAGCTTACTGACCTGCTTTGCGGAGGTGATGGCCAATAGAAAGGCTGTTTTCATAGAGAGGTGTTTCAGCTCTATGGAGTGAATGGGTTCCAGCATATGGTCTAAACTCCATTCAGTGAGGACGTCCCTCCTAGGTGAATGTAACCGCCGAGCGCCCTTTAAAAAAATGCAGGAAATGGGCACCTGGAGAAACAGAGTCATATGACAAGCACATATAGCTGTCAGGTACACTAAGCGTAGAAAGGGATTTTCCCAATTCCAGCAGTTTTTGCAGGAATTGGAAGATGACTGCTATAGGGCATGAGATGGGGTCATGACCCCGTCTCAGACACCAGTCTTGAAAATACCTCCACTTGTAGGTGTACAACGACCTTGTGGAGGAGGCCCTAGCATTCTATAGTGTACTTATAACCACGTCTGAAAGCAGATAGATGGTCCCATTCGGGGGCCAGACCCATAATTGGGGTCTGCCCGGATCTGGGTGCCAGAGAGTGCCTCTCGCCTGACTGAGGAGATCCAGGCACAACAGAATCTCCCAGGACTGACTTTGCAGTAGCTGGCAGAGAGACAACAAACAGATTCTTCTGAGGCATCTGGGGGCCATCAGAAGAACTGTCACTTTCTCTATAGGGACCATCTCTAGGAAGGCCGGGAGCAATGGTATTGGTGGGAATGCGTACAAGAGCGTCCTGGGTCAGCGGTGGAGGGAGAGAACCATAGGGGCATTCAGTCATCTCCATCGTGGTCAACTTAGGCTTTGCCAAACTGCTCCCAAATGCGCTCCACTACTTGAGGGTGGAGCCGCCATTCTGACGGGTGAGGGCTGAGAGAGAGAGAGAGGAGGTCCACTGCCCTGGGAAGAGGAAGAGCCTGGAGGGATAGCAGGTTTTGTTTCAACCACATTAACAGCCGAAGGCTATGCGATTTAACCCCTGGGACTGAAGACCTCCCTAACGGTTGACATAAGCCACTACCAACATGTTTACCGTCCGGACTAGGACATGTCTCCCTTGTTGCTCCCATGTTGCTCCCCAACCTGGACGCATCTGTTGTCACTACCTGATGGATGTGAATCGCGCCTATCCTTGCACCTTCACACAGGTGACAGGTCTTCCTCGACCAGCGCATGGCTTTCCAACATGTGAGGGACATGGTCAGCCAATGGTGTTTGTTGCTCTTGGGGTGTAGCCGGAAGGTATCGAGTCGCGCTTGAAGTGGGCACATATAGAGAAATCCCAGCTGAAGGCTGATGCAGCTGTGGCCATCAGACCCAGCAACCTTTGGCAAAACACCAAATGTACTGTCGATCCCTGTTAAAACAAGGAGAGACAGTTCTGTATAGCAGCTACTCTGTCATCTGACAGGTAGGCTTACATCGTAAGGGAGTCCAGCCCGAGTCCCAAGTAAACCGTATTTTGCACTGGTACAAATTGGTTCTTGGCATCATTGAAGGTGAGACCCAACCTCGACAGATGCTCCTAAGGGAAGGGGCTACCATCCCAGGAGGCCGCGATTGAAATCGCATCCTGATCTTCATTGACAAATAACAGGTCTGGTTCAGAGGCATCCGGGGCGACCACCATTAAGGGCGGGTCAGTGCTGGGATAGTTGTTAGCGACGGAGCTGGGGCAGGGGGTTGGGAATACTGTCTGGCCAAAAGCTCCAGGACCTGAGCCATCTGGTCTTCCAGGTCGGAGATGTCCTGCGCTTGTTTTGATTACCTTGTCCACTTAGTACTCAGCACAGGAGATCTAGAGCAGCTGCAAGCCTGAGGCACCGGAGTCTGAGTGCAAGGAATACTCTGCGAGGGGCACTGGAACAATTGCAAGATGGTAGAGGCTGGGGCTCCCAGTGCCGCGGTTGGTTCCATGGAGCTAGCTAGGGAAGCTGTGCCGGTAAACTGCTGGGAGTCTGCTGCATAGCACCCAAGGCTGAAACGCTGCACTGATCTCACAGAAGGAGGCATCTCCCAATGCAGAGGTGGCATGCTGCATGCCAAGGCACCTGACACATAGAAGGCACCTGTCCTCTGGCGGAAGCTTCCTGCCATGCAGGCATGGAATTTTTGCATGCTTGTCATCATGTTCGCTCTATGTGCACGCGGTGTCAAGACCAAGGCACAGAGGAGTAAAAGTGTGATGCTGAGGCATTAAGGCACTGAGAGTCTAAGGTCCCGAGGGTGTTGAAGCACCAAGGGGAGGGGCACCAAGGGCATCTGATTGTAGAGCACTGCTACAAGGCACCGGGAGTGTCTGTGAGCACCAAGGCTCTGAAGCCCCAAGGGTGTCGAAGCACCGAAGGGTGCCGAGCACCGAGGGTGTTTAAACTGTGGAGCGCGGAGGCACAGAAGGCGCCGAAGCACTGAGGGCACCATGTACCGAAACTCTGAATCCCCAAGTGGCAAGCATCGAGGGCACACAACACCAGGGGCATCGAAGCACCAAGGGCACAGAGGGTCCAAAACACACCAGTGGAACCTAAACACCTGAGCATTAGAGTGCCTGGGCGCCTAAGCTCCGAGGCACAGAGCGTCTAAGCACCAAGGGCATAAGCACTGCGGCACCAAGGACATTGTGCACCGAGGTTACTCAGATGGGCGTCTAGCCTAACTGCGTGCAGTCACACAACCCGAGGTAGCGTGTAGTATACACCGGGGTGGACACACAGGCTCGTAGGCTGCAGTAGCCAAGAGAGTAATGTAAACGCACAAGGGAACAGCACAGCAAGTCTGGCCTCAGGCACGTGAAGTCACACAACTGGGGCAGTGCATGTGGGAGTGCAGCACAGGCTTAAGAGCTGCGGTTGGCAAAGGTGCTTTTTTTTTTTTTATGGTCCACCACACTGAGGTGGGCAGGCCGAGACAGCCAGCGAACTCTGCTCAGCAGTGGGGCAAGATAGAACCAAGGTAGAAACATTGTTTGTATTGTTTTTTTTGTTTTGTTTCTAACTGCAGATGCAGTGAGAGACACACACTCACACACAACAGCCGAGCTGTGGAGAAAAGCAGTCACCATGCCAGGCGGGTAAGACTGAAGAGTTTTTATTTATTATTATTTTTATCTATTTATTTATTTATTTATTTTAAACCAGCTCACCGAGTGGGCGGGCCGAGACAGCCAGTCGAATCAACAGTGGGAACGTGGCAGAGCAGAGTCTCGGTGGAGGAATCTGCATCTTTTTTTTTTTTTTTTTTTAGCTGCAATAGCAGAAGAAATGCACAAAAACAGCAGATGCTGTGAGTTAGAAAGCAGCCTACAATCACAAGCGAGGTAGGCTGGTGATTTATTTTTTATTTTTTATGAAGCATAGTTGTGCAATGAAAACTAGCTCAGTTTGGAATCAGAAACTCAGCTTCTGGGGAAGTAGCAAGCAGACTTCCAGCACTATTTTAAAAATAATGCAAGGGAAATCAAGAAAAACTTGAGAGCTCTTTAGACTCAATAGCAACTGGTTTGGTTAGTTACATTACCTTACAACAGTGAGAAGCAAAAGAGGAAGCAAGCTATCGGCAGCTCTGATATAAAATGCTCAGCGAATACCTATCTGTGGCAGGCATATCCCAAAAGTATTGCTGGTGGTTGTTTTCGAATTGAAAAGGAATCCACATTTTATAAATGCAATGTGTCGGACACCACATATTTTACGTGGCAAATGTTGAAAAACTACAGAGTATATTCATGTCCAATGAAAGAATCCCTGGACACATTGCTAATCAGATAATTAATATAAGAGAAGCAATTCTGTAAATTCAACTGTTTAATTTAGGTCTGGCCAAAAACTATGGTGTAGTGGATCTTAAAAACCTAACTATATGGATATATATATATATATTATATATAATCTATATCTATATAGATATATATTATATAAGTCTATATTATATATATATATAGAAAAAAAACAGTATGAACATAATTTAGATATTTTATTTAACATCACGTAATCAAAGAAACTACAAAATGATATTGCAAAAGTCTAGATTTTGAAAGTGGTAATTTAATATGTTAACATACATTATTAAGCAGGTTTTAATCGACAAAGCAAAATGTGTTCATTCTACAAGGTGATGCGAAACCTTTGGCTGTAGCTGTACTTTGTGGAATAAAAACAGTACTCCATGAACATTCGTGAATTATACATATAATAGTTAACAAAAAATTGTTTTAGTTGTTGGGCAATGTCAAAGCAAAATCAGAGTAATAAAACAATTATATGAGCACAAAACTATCAAGGAACTATTTAGTTACAAGAAGTTTCTTTCTAGTTTCACACCATTCAAACAATTTATTCCTCTGAAAATAAATACAGAATCTTCTTTTATTAAGCAAGAACACACTTGCAAGCTGCAGGGTGCAAAAAAAAAAAAAAATAGCTCTGCTCTGATTGCAAAGCAGATGGGGTGATATTATTGAAGTCCGTCAACAACTGGAGAGAGTTCATTACAATATGTTTTGGATGGGTTGGAAACATTAGGATTCTTGGTCCCTAGCACAGTCGCTTCTCCAATGAAGTTTAGCTGGATTGAGCTAAAGAGCTTGGTGAATACTAAGACATCCTTCAGGTACTAAGCAGTTGAAAGATCTGTCAAGAATAGTGGCAAATGACACCCCTCAGACTAGTGCATAAAGCTTGTGCTTTCTGATGTATCAAAGCCAAAGAAGTTATTAACACAGATGCAATGAGCTGGTGTCATATTATATATATATATATATATATATATATATATATATATATATATATATATATATATATATATATATATATATATATTTGTGCTAATTTAAAAAAATACAGTTTGTCATAAAACCTGGTGTCTGGAGAGGGAAGCAAGTTACAGCAGGATGTTTACCAATTTCTGTCTTAGTCGTTACATTCTTTTTCACAGCCTGCAGACATTGTTCTTTGCACAGGCATTTCACTGTCAGTAATCCACCCACTAGCCCTAGGCAGTGAAATAATAGGGGCAGTGCTACAGTGAGTGAACCAGAAAAGGCACAGTTTGCTTCTGTCACGTAGTTCATGCCAGAAAGGGGTTGATTTTTTACGAAAGGAGGAACTTTAGATGACAAATCAGGGCAATCAAGACTTTTTTTCAGCTACTGACATTCTCCATTCTGATTTAAAAAAAAAAAAGTACAAATTGGAGCAGTTTTAATAAATCAATCATTTATAAAATGTGGGCTTGCCTTTACTCATTATAGCTGTCTTCATATGCTGACAGCTGTGCTGCAGGTACTTGGCATTTTGTACCATTAAGCGCATACACTGCACACAAAATGATGTTGCTTTATGACAGAAACCCATGTCTTCATTAAAAAGTCAACAGCAAGAATCTTAAACTTTAACCAAACCCACTCTTGTTGTCAGATAGTGCTCTCTTCTCATGAATTAAGCTCCAGGGGCTCTGAAACCAAGGTGGCTGGTTGACGTTCCCGATTTGGGGTTCTGATTTTATTGCGCATCAATTGAGAAATAAACTCTCATATTACAATGCCATTTTCCATTAGGATTCTGGGAAGAAGCAGCGAGCATGGACTGCTTAGGGCCTATACATAAAGTACATTTACACAAACTCAAGGGGAGTATCAAGGTAGAAAGGAATGCATAGTGTAACACAGCTGCCAATCACGGTCATTCGTTACCGTTTAAAAATGACCCAGCACTCCAGAAATGGAGTTTTAAACATGCTGAAGTGTTATTTTTTAACAAACAAAATAAATCAAAACAAAACCTTCGTTTTGGAACCTAACTAATAAACAGGACAACTAAGCTGTTTACCTGTTAAAATAAACACACAGTTTTGACAAAACAACAAAAAGGCTTTCACACTGTATCTTTTTGCATTACGATTGAGCACACTTTCAATCGGGCTCCTTCACACAGCAACAGCCCTGAAGGGACTGGCTGCTTTCTTTAAATACCCTGCACCTGGCTCTAATTTACAATAATATCCAGGTGTAGGTGATAATTAACAATAATAAAACAATTTCACGTTTTTAGGATACTAACCCCCTCCCTGCTGTGTTATAATAGTTAACCAATGGAGCATAATTCAGGTAGGACAATACAATCTATATGACTCTTTCCTTTTATGCAGTTAACCAGACATGGCAGGGATATTTTTCATCATAGTACAGCTTGGAAAAATACCAACTTCTGATTGGTTAAACATGATTAAATGACTGTGCTGACCGTATATGCATGACTTGCATAGTAATGAGCCGCTTCAGACTGTATAAATCAATACACAGTATAACGTTGAGAGCTGACAGCCATCCTTCCATTACCAATCTGGATTTGAAAAACCCGCGTGAATCTGAAAAACCTTCACTGGGCACCGTGGTCGGATTGGTACCAAAGATCTGCTTTGAGCTTCTTTGGAAAGCTCATTGAGATCCTTTGGGACTATATAACACTAGTGACATATACTCAATAAAAGTTTCGTGTTTTTTAATTTAAAAAGTGTTTTAATTATTTTTCTTCCCCCAAATGACAATTAACGGTGTAAACCACTTGGGGCCTTGAGGTTCCTATGACCGCAGTCAGATTGCCTGAAAGGTCCTATTGATGTTCTTTAAATGTATTCACCTAAATATATGTTAATTCAGGTTAATATGCGGTGATAGCTGAGGGCAGTACGGTAACTGTTATTAATATTTATTTTGTTGATTTAGGGGTTCCTCAGTGTACTTATATTTGATGCAATGTTTTTTTTTTTTTTCCAGAAAAAGTTCCAGAAAAATAGAATACCAGTTTCATACACTTAATCCTTGCATGTGTATGTTTTACAGTAAAACTGTAGAAGTTATACTAATTTACTGCCCTAATTATAATTAGTTAGCAACCACTGTGCTAAATCATCATTCTCTTCCTGTGTTATTTTTTTATGTAGTTTGTGAGAAGCCAAATAATATGAGGAATAATGTACACCAAATTGTACATAAAAAGACCGTGACTCCTTTGAGGGCTTCTGGTGACAGAAATCATGAGAGCACTAGTATAGAGGTAATGTTTTACTGGTTTAGTTCCTTAATTTGATGTCAGACAACTGGACATTTGCAGTCATATTAACTACAGTGGGCACATGCAGTCTTATTATCGAGTAGTAGTGATGTACCTACTGGATGATAATACTGTAAGACTGTTAAACTTAGAAGTTTACAGAAAGATTATTGTTTACCTCGTATTATAATAATAAAGTTAAATAATAATGTTTCATACATAATATTCCCATTACTTAGTCATTTGCACCTTCTTATTTTGTACATTTAGCTGTCCTTAATTTCTCCATATTCGACACTTTCTTGAAAATTTTGAAGGAACAATGGCCTGCCTGTAAGCTACCCAGAGCTGCGTGGTCCTCCGATGCTGTATCTCTGAGGTGGTTGCATGGCGGGCCCGCAGAGTGAAAAGAAGAGGACGGCTGACAGCACACGTTTCAGAGGACGTGTGTGTCTGTCTTCGTCCCTCCCAAGTCAAGCGGGGGTGGCAACAGTGAGCCGGGTTGAAATTAAAATAATTGGACATTTCAAATTGGACATTTTCAAATAATTGGCGATGAATAAAAAAACAAAGAAAGCATGTAAGTTGAGGTTGTTATGAGTGCAGATGAACTGGTGCTGAACAAGTGAACTGGTTCAAGATTATTGCTAATCAGCATTAAAACCAACCAATTGCCTTTCAAACTCCTTTCACAAATACTTTCTTTTGTCCTGTGACAGGCAACACTCCTAGCCTCCATCTGTTTTTCTCAGATGCTTCTTCAGTTATGTAGGCTTGTTTTCTTATAAAACAAAGCTGCCAAACCCCTCTCTCCAGCCATACTCGAGAGAGAGGCCAGGAATCTTAAAAACAAAAAAACTTCATTATCTTATAACTCCCTTTTAAAATTATTTATGCACCTTGTTTTTATTTTAAACATACTCCTTATAACAGTTTTGGAATAATCCAGCTTTGAATTTGAAGAAAGGTATTTGCTGTTCATCACTGAGACAAATGTAACAGGTTTGCAATGCCTCTGGGTATACTGCAGTGGTTGACATTAGTCCAGATTCCACACACGGCTCATATATTTTAAAGATAAGTGTTTTAACACAGAAGATGGGTGGCTTATTGGCAAGTGTTTGTTTTGTATTTTAAACATTAAAACTGTTCGGATCCTAATTGCAATACATTTTCTTGTTTAATTAAATATATTTTGGTATTCATTAAACTTGTATGTGTCTGAGTTTTGTGAGATTTTTATTATTTGTTTCAACACACTCTCTAACATACAATACAGTTTTTAAGCACTCAAAGTTGTCATCAAAGCTGGACCGTCTTCAATGACTTAATTTGTTCTGTTAAAATAGCTCAGTTGACACAGATTCTTCATGTTGATTCACTGTTAGACCATGTGTTAAACTTTGCTGTATGAGGGCACTTCACTAATTGACTGCTTCAATTTCTCAAAATAACAAGGGGCTGCTGTAATTCAAGATCTCTTAACCACTCTCAATTTGTTTTTAAAATATTCCCCAATACAATATATCTTTATGTTTATCAGTTTACTATATAATAGCAGCAAATTAGAACCATAAAGGAAAATGTCTGACAATGAGAAATCTATTTTACATTGTGTAGCCAAGTAATCATTGTAAGAAGATAAATTTTGTCAGGGAGGAAATCTTTGTCATTTAAAGTAGTTTGCTTTCGTATTACAAAATAAAAATCAAATTTATCTTTACCAAACGTGTAAAAATATAGATATATATTTATAGATAGTGTATGGTAATGTAATTCACTTCAAAAATGCCTATATTAGTTAACCATATTGTCTTAAAGAAATATTTAATCACACAGAATATATCTTATGGCTCCACCACCTTATTAAAATTCAACTAAATATTGCACATTCTTTCACAAGAATCCATGAATTAAAGAACGTTTGGTAAGTTGAAAATTCATCTGCATTGACTATTCTGGTTAGGAGCTACAGAAGCATAACTCTCAAACTGTTGTTAAGAGGAAACTGATAGTTTTTATAATTTGGGATGAAAGGGAACATCCCATTTCTTTCTGTGAAATTGTTTTCTCTTCTTTTTGGAAATTCCATTCCTGTTTGTGTAATTTACCACACTTGTGTAGCCATGTGAATTAAGCTCACATGCTGATACTTCACATGTTTACCAAAAAAATCTACTTGAAACCTTGAATCTGGAAAATTTTAAGCAGGTGTCAAAACATGGTCCATGAATTTGGGAGCTGAGTACTTCCACATTTCAACCTCATCCAACTGTTGTCTGTATTAAATAAAATGAAATATTCATGTGTTCTTGATGTATTGTTAACCCTCATAAGGTCATGAAAATGGACTTTCCTGGTAACCGCACCCCAGCAATAAAACAACATATTATTAACAACTGGAGTAAATCAATGAAAATGTGCATATGAGCACCTTATTTTGCTTTTCCTTTAAGTCTAGTCATCATTTGGTATAATGTGTTGTTTATGCTTTCAAAAACTGATATGTCGCCCAATGTGCACAGCTGTCCCATGGCAAGTGAAGGCACTACTGTATTCTGGACACTGTAGTTTATTCTAGGAACATGTCACAGGCACGTGAGATATCATTGGAAAGCCACAAGCCTCCTCTTTTTGGTAAATTGACTGTGTTCCGTTTTCAAGTTACAGGCACTTGAACACACCTACCAATTTGCTGCTCGTCACAGCAATGGAGCACTGAATGAGGGGGTGGTAGCGCAATGGAAAGCGTAAAGCCTGTGCTTTTAAATGACGGGTGTCTGATAACTACCTAAAAGGAAACAGAAATCCAGTCACTAGATCCACATAATAACTGATACTAAAGCATCGTGGGTTCCGAATGGACCCCAAGCTACCTTATGCTGGTTAAAAAACTAAAATAGTCTAGAACAGTTTCTGCCATACAAATCCTTTTTTTTAATCCAGCGAATCAGACTGAAATGATCTGAAATTCTATAGATAACTCATGAGTTAAATATTTAGGAATAGGGCTCTGAAGATAATTGCAATTGTCTCTTCCCAATTCAGATGTATGGTCCTAGAGGTGTAGCCAAGACCAGACCTATTAATATACAAATAACCAAATGGTTTTGAAAGTCTATGACAATGCATATGTTTTTCTCATTACTATGAGAAGAGACAAACATAATACTGCTTTGTAAATCACAATATGCCAACACAGATATAAATGTTTATATAAACTACTGTACATCATAAACAGTAAAAAGCATGTTTTACATGATTAGGTACCATGGCAGCTGATTTTCTTAAAGGATGTAACCCACTAAACATATATAGAACAGGGTACATGTGTTTCATAATATCATATGGTGCAGCACATTTCATTTCATGACACAGTTGTTCATTTTTTTTTTGTCACGCATGGGTCTGTCTTGAAATCCACAAGCCTTTATTCTTAATTCCTTGACCAATTCCACTTTTATTAAACAAAAAGGAAGCAATATGGATTCCAGAGATGCTAATAATAATGGTAAAGAGGAAGGCTGTCTTTAACACAGACTACACATTTGAGTCATTACTTCATGAACATCCTTCCTGTCGAACACTCGTATTCATGTACAGACACATCTCGAAGGAAGATGGTGTCTGTAAAAGGTTTCCCCAAAGCTATTAAAATGATTTTGTGCAAACTGGAATGCACCTGGGAGTCATTTGTAGTGCAACTGCAGAGGGCCCTTGACCTCTGTTCTGGATTATATGTTGCTTCTCTTCGTTACTGGTACACAAACCACTGGCTTCTACTGGTTGGTAATCTGAGAACATTTGAGCAGGTTCTTATATTTAGTGCTTAAATTGTTGGTTTTAACCAATAATAATTGATAAAATGGTGACCTATTAAGAAATTGGTCTTTCTCTGATATACAGTAGGTACTTAAGAAGTCTACAATGTCACATACTGTGGCGGAGTGTCCAGCCCCTTTGTTTATTATTTATTTATATTATGATTTATATGCATATATGATGACAAAAGCCAATATTACTTGTTATTGTTTTATGTTTATATTTTAGAAACCTTGTGAGGATGCGTGACTGATTTATTTAATTAGCTGGCAGTCACGCATCCTTATTAAACTCATGCAGACTGTGGTAATAAGATAATTACTAGCTAGTTAGCCCCTCGGCCAGAATATAAAAGACCTGCAGCTTTGGCTGCACAGTGAAGTGTGTTCAAGAGGCGGAACGAGTCTGGTGGTAAAGGAAAGTAAACCTTCAAGAGATGTAAACAATTGCTACATGTGCTGGTCTCGCAACCAGCATACCACTTGTGTTTGTTTGTTTGGCCATTCTGCCTTTTTGTTTTGTTTTGTTCAAATCTTTTGGTTTATTATTTAAAATAAACATGCTGACCGCCTTGGTGCTTCAGTTTTGCCCCGCCATTCCTTGTTTTGAATCTGTGTTTCTGGTCTGTCACCCCTGCAAAGCCTTCCTGTCACACATACACACACAGTCTAAAAATTGCATCTGGCAAATGGAAATAGCTTTAAATCAATTTTAGAAAATTAATATAAGATCAATTTAAATATAATTAAATCAACAAACTGCTATATTTTCAATCTTGACAGAATGTTTACCCTTTATAAAATTCTTCTATATATGGCTTTCATCCTGTCACTATGCGATGATTACGCCATTAGGAGATCCCTCTGTGCTGGCACCAGTTTTTTATTTTTTAGAGACATGCAGCCAGTCTTTGCTGATTCTGCATTGCTCTATTACTAACTGCTTTGTAACCCTACGCACCTGGGGAGGAGCTCAGGTAACTTGTTTAACTGCCAAATGAAAACACCACTGGGGTTGAGCCTGGAAAATATCAACCTCAGTCTACAGTTAAAAAAAAAAAGATAAGAGATCTTGAAAACAAAGAAAGAAAACAACAGAAATGCTACGACTACAAAGTACAGTCACAAACTGAAGCAGGGAGCATAATGTTCCAGCACATGCACAACCAGTCTCACAACAGTTCACCTGCAGAAAGCTTGCAAAACACAAACAGGACTATAATGAACTTGTAAGACCCCCATGATATAGAAGAACACTGAAAATAAACATTCCCATTACCCTGTCCCGACATAACTTTCAAACCTAATGCAGGGTTGTTTAGATCCTCTTTTAGATTTTTTTTATTAGGTTTATTTGGATTTAGTCCAAAGGAGATGAACCATATGTTGGATTGCTGAAGGACAAGAGCAGCTAAGCTACTGAAGTTTAAAAGTGGCATGATATTAGGTGCTTTACTTGTCAAAATATCTGTACAGTAAAGCACAACTGCAATTGGGAAAAGAAGGGGCACTAAGTAACATTTCTTTAAGCAACAGCAACATTACAAAAGGAAAACATTCAATAATCATTCCACATGTGGTCATCATTTTGAGTGAGCTGTCTGTAACATCTGGAAGGCATCCATTCATAGGCAGGACAGCACTAACAATAACTGCAGTAGTGTTAGTTGGATGGGAAAATGTTTATTTGCATGTAAATCATTGTATTATGTGAAGATTGGAATTAAGTTTTAGGATACCAATAATCAGTATAATAATTAGATTTAATAGTAGAACATGCTGAACTGAGAAATGCTGCCAATTTCACTGTTGGGCAGATTTTCTATGGAATGTTTCCAGCCTAGAATAAAGAAAATAAGACTCACACTCTTTAAACTAGGAGGGCAATCCTTGCCTGTTTTTGAGAAATATTATTTGGCTGCAAGGCCATATTCGGTGCCAGGCTATATTCGATTTTCAAAAAGTTATGTACCCACATGAAACCATTTGGAAAAATGTTAGAAGATTATTCACTTCTCCTAACTGGTCCCCCAAAAAATTGTTTAAACATTTAAAATAAAAAACAGCTATTTTACATACACTTAATGTCTGGTATAATGTTTAGGATTAGACAATGAAAAACGTGGTATCAACACACTGCAGGACAAAATGTTAAGGAGGCTTGATGGCAAATCGAGAGATCTTGCTAACGCAGGATCGATGAGGGAGGCAGTGTCTGTTGTATGCTGTTTTTCATCAAATCTGTCAGCTTGTGTTTAGTTTGTCAGTTTTACAAGGAAAAAAAAAAACAAGGCCAGCTATTATACTCATTTTGACTTAGATTATTTTAGAAATGTCTTAACTGAATCAACACATGTTATGTGATAACATTCTTTAAAACACTAAAATGCAATCACCCTCTAAAAACCAGTTGTCACATCAAATTTCGGTTCCTGATGCAGGCTTGTAATTTCAGTACAAGACTCGAGTTGCTGTTTAGCCAGAGAGCTGACGTGACGCAATAAAAGGAAAAGTTGCATCAAGAACATTAAATGATAAAGTACTGGGGAGAAATAAAATGAGCTACTATTTAAGATAAATAACAATGGCAATGGAATGTAAAAAAAGGCATTTCACCAAAAATGGTGGGTGGACAAAAAAAGTAAATGGACTTCATCGACCCACATCCACCCCAGTTTAACTCTGGTTCACACTTTATTTTAGGGGGTCTTTTTATTAACTGCTAAAAACTAGCTAAATGAAATGTAATATATATATACAGAGAGAGAGAGAGAGAGAGAGAGAGAGAGAGAGAGAGAGAGAGAGAGAGAGAGAGAGAGGCAAATGGAGATACTAGATACTAATGTTATGTTGTCTTATAACAAATGTCTAGAGATGTCTTGTAATCCTGTCAACAAATAGTAAGTAATCTTTTTTTTAGTGTTTATGTATGTGAGTGAGCAGGGTTAGGAAGGAAGTAATAAATCAAACATCATTTAACAATCTGTGGGCTTTAAGTTATTTAAATAAGGATTAAATAAAGATTGCTATTCATTCTAAACTGTTGCTGGTTTATTTCTATACATGAATATATATACATTAAACATGGAGGGGCTTCCGACTGGCACATCTGGTAAAGGCACTCCATGTAGAGTGCAGGATATGCCCTATAGCCTGGACGTCACTGGTTCAAGTCCAGGCTATTCCAATGCTGACCGTGATGGGAGCTCCCAGGGATCAGCGCACAATTGGCCGAGCGCCATCTGGGGGTGAGGGCTTAGGTTGGCTAGGGTGTCCTCAGCTCACCACGCACCAGCAACCCCTGTGGTCTGGCCAGGGGCCTGTGGGCTTGCCAGCCCAGAGCTGCATTGTTCTCCAACGCTGCACCTCTGAGGTGGTGAGCCTGCAGTGTAGCAGTGAGCTGAGACTAAAAATAATTGGACATTCTAAATTTGGAAAAAATTATAAAAATAATTGGTGACTACTAAATTTTAAAAAATAAACATGGATCAATGCATTGGCACATATCTGAACCGTTCTCTAAACAGGGAAGTGAGAATTACTTTTTGATATCCATGTATTCATCTACTGACATATTCAGAACACCCTTGTACTGACTAATGGTTAACTGCTTGCACGTTTTAACACTTCAGTTTATGACACAGTAAAATTAATCATGTTTAATATTGGTGTTGTCACACTTCAGTTCATGACAGTCTATATCTTTAATTTATATAACCAGAATGACTGATTCATGAGCCTCAGATCCTGGTGGTAAAGCAATACTGTGCTCAGCTAGAAAGACAAGTCAAAAACTACAAACAGACACTAAACTGAAAAAGTAAGGAAGGAAATTGCAATTTGTATCAATAAAACTTAAACAAATGCATGTGCAATCATCCTCATCATGCCCCTTCCTGTACACCTACAGTGTATCCGTTTCCTCAGCAAGATCTGTTACAGCATTTAACATTTTGAAAAATAATTAGACAGCATCTGTCAATTATCCAATCATATAAGCACAGTAAAATGTATACATTTGTATATTACTTAAACTGTAAAAAGTCTATGTTGCCTATTTAATTTTTTTTTTAATTGTATAGTGCACAGGTTGCCAAACCGTGGCTTGTGAGCCACATGTTGCTCTTGGGCAGTTCAAGTGTGGCTCCCGGTGAAACGTTGGGTGATGCACACTTTGCAGCTCGAATTAACTTGAGAAAGAATGATTAACAAAAATGAAAAGAGAGAAAAAGTATCATTGGTGTGTAATTGTGATTACAGCCTTGGTGCGATGTGGCGTAAACTCCAAAAGCTGGACGGTGTCTCAAGGAATGTTAATCTATTCAGCCATTAATATGTCACACAATTAGTGCAGAGAGGTAGGCAGGGGGCTCTGATGATAACCACGTCTCTCTACTGCATGGGAATACCTGAAGACAGATGAGACGGAAAACAACGTGGGGTGTTCTGTAGATTTTAAACTACAAATATGTTTCTATTACCGGTAGATAAAAGCAATTTGGTTTCACTTTTCTACTGCACATACAGCATATCTAACCCTGCAGTTAAAGAAATGATCATAAATACAGTAGGAGATAACTCCTTATTTTCAGCTATCAGCTCCAATGCATCTTTGGTTCCAGCACTGTGTGCTGAGTTTTATGAGTAGGCTGCTGGTGCATCCTAACTACAATGCGATAACATCATGTTACTCACGTTGTCTCCATGGTGACCTCATCTTATAAAGCAGGATTAAGCTACTCTGTTGTCGCTTTTCTGTTTGGAGTTGAACCCATAACAACACCCATCCAGCACTGTTATTAGCCAATAAAAAAACAATCTTGAAAAACATTTCTGCTATTACTTTACTATTTTTTTGCCAAACAATTGCTGGAAACAGGCACAAAAATGCATATGTATATATAGATATATATATTATATATTATATATATATAAATATATAATATTATAAAAAGTATATATATATATATATATATATATATATATATATTTATAAACTATATTTATAGTACTATGTTTTTCAAAAACCAAAACAGTTCAAAACTAAAACAGTATGTCTTGCATGTCAGGTGGACCTCTAAACAACTCTAGAGAAAATATTCTCATGGAGTAACAATGAAATCTTGGACAGTACTGAAGAATAATATAAAAAAGGGTTAACTTCAGTCAGATGTCAAACCACTAACACTTACAATGTTAATACCAAAACCATCTAGGCTTCATTTAGGGAAGTCGGTTTTCTTATTGTGTGATTTAACTTTCTATTTTTTTAACTAGGTTTTGTATTTAGCATTTTTTCCAGAGACAATTAATACATTTTTGCTCTCGACATTTTTTAAAAGGGGTATTCTTATTTTCACGTTTTATCTGACTGCGTTGTTTAGAAGATGACATGTACATCCTTACATCATCTTGAGGTTATTTGGCAGGGTGGCAGCTCGCTTGCCGATGTTTGCGTTGGTGTAATGGAATGAGTTCTCGTTTTGTTGGCATCAGCTAGAGAAAACACATCTGAAAACTGTTATCAATTATGATTACATCAGTCAGTCTGGCTGAGGACCCATGAGCTCAGTTGCTGTCGTATGTGGGGTTATCATTGCTAATGATTTAGCCCACACTGAGTGCAACCAGTCACTTGAGAATACAAGGTTTACATAGTGTTTCTTTATTATTTATAGGGGTGTAGCTGTGTTCTTGGTTTTCATAAGTTAATGGCAACTGTAAGGAAAATATGTAGCTATTCTTTCAGGTCTCCCTGTTTTGCTTAAAAAAAAGAAAAGAAAAAGTCTTGACATACCAGTCTTGTAATAAACCTTCTTTAACTATGTTCCTTTCCTTGTATGACCCTAGAGTGCATTGGAATATGGAACATAGAGTAGATTTGGGAATTAGCTGCATAGTAATTAAAATATGGAAAATGTACATGTGTTAGCCAAGAAAGGGTTGTAAGCAAATGCAAAGGCAAAGGTACATTTTTTGAGAGGAATGAACCACTTGATATTGGAGCCTCTGGTGAAATAAGCTCAGATAAGTCCAGCCATCTTGGGAAGGGCACTCCAGGTACACTTTTCTCAGCTATCTCCCAGTGTTGGCCATGTTTTTAGTGGCAGGTTCTAAGGGGATTGTTGGAGGCAGTGCGTGGGTAAATATAACGGTTGAGTCTGGAGGCTTTTTTTAAAGCTGTAGACAACACTGTCCTTCAGAAGATATACTTCCCATTAACATTTAAAGAATCCAACCATCAGGAGCTACACTTGCAGGAAGTTCATTCTCTAAGTCCGTGTAGTTTGTAAATGTTGTGAAATTAAATATAGTCAAACTTGAATTGATGGACCACTTGCTTTATGAATCCTAGTATTTACATATATTATTATGTTCTAAATAAATTTTGTTTAGTATTCATTTTGTATTTATTAAAAAATTAAAAAATACAAAGTTGTTAGTCTTCAAAACCATTCAATACCAAAGGTATTTGTGAAATCTACTCCACAGAATACTGTAATGTACAGTATTTTGAAATACTGATTACAACTGTAAGACCAATTTCAAGTACAAAAACATGCTTTGGGGCATTTTAGCTAACCAAACTGCCTATACCAGTACAAGAATTTGCCTATAGCACTGCTGGCAAATTAAGCTTAAGAAAGCTAGAAATACATAAACATTGATGTTACAGCACTTGTGTTTATGAGATGCAAATGCCTGGAAAATGGCTAGGAGCACTTCCCTGGGGGCAGGGTGGAGGGCAGAGAAAGGAAATCTATAGAATTGGGTGTGCTCTAGCTACGATTAATGTTAATTTCCATAAAAGCTATTGTGCCGTCCACAAATGTTAGGAAATTAACCCTTTCTATGCTGAATGCAGCAGACCACTGCAGTATCAAATCTTAATTGCATTTTTACATTTCCCTTAATATTTTATGGTGTCTACAATTATTATGGGAGTGGTTCTCCAATATTAAGTGTTTATAATCTTTCTCTAAATCTGTCTTTACCTGGCTTTGAGCTTAATTTGAGTATGACTGGAGTATCCTACATGCTAGGACTGAACAGCAATCCACATTCCTGAAAATGTGAGATATATATACACACACACACACACACACACACACACACACACACACACACACACACACACACACACACACACACATGGATAAAGGCTATATTTGCTTCCTGAGCCATTAGAAAAATAATGCATTATACCACAGTAGTAATGTCAAAAAGTGATAATTCCTTTAGAGGAAAATATACTTGAACTTTGACCCATTCCACTCCGAGACCATCACTCAATTCAAACACAAAATGTCTCCTTTTCAATCACTCGACAACACCCACAGTAATGTTAATTAATGATCAACAAAATGAGAATATGTTAAAAAAAGTTATTAAATAATTTATGTAAAGCTGGCACATTCATATCTCAGAGAAACTGGAGAGGAACAGGAAATTAAAACAAGGTAAAGGCTATCATCCAAATACAAGTGAAGAATTAACAGATAACGACATAGAACATCTGTACAGCACTGAAAAACTATGTTTAAAAAAATGCAACTGCACTGCTGAATCTCGTCTTCTTTAATATTAGCATCACAAGGGTATCCATGTATTATAAAAAATAATAGATGGGCCCATTCAGTGAGTTACAGGAAAAAAATTCCATCTCGGGTTTCTGTGACAGTTTATAAACTCGACCTTCGGTCTCGTAATTCATGACGTCACATAAACACTAGATGGAATTATTTTACTGTAACTCACTGAAGCCCATCTATTATATATATATATATATATATATATATATATATATATATATATATATATATATATATATATATAGTGGCAAAGTACCCGCCCCTGTGTGTATTTTGTGTTGTATGCTGTGTGTTAATCTTGGTGTGTAGTTATTGGTACACAGGATATAAATGGGTCTGTGTAACACAAGTGTTTGAAATGTATATTTGTATTTAGGCATGAGGATTGCACAGCACTTCACATGCAAGTAAAACGTAATAATATGTGAAACACAGGGAATTCACGTGCAGTTGTACCGCGAATCCAACTGAATGATTGATTAGTACAGCTGCATAAAAGCAGCATGTCTTCACTCACTCTTGGGGTTATGTGTTCCGTGAGTGGAGAATGGGATTGGAAACGGAGGTAATTGTAATAATAATAATAGTAATAGTTCAAAATAGAAGCTCACCGTGTTTTGTCTGTATAGTCAGTTTTGTTTGATCATTTTGTTTTGGCTACCAGTGCCGTGTCCTGTGTTTTGTTTGTCTTGCAACCTTTTATTTTCTGTCTGTCTGTTAAATATTAAATGCTGAGCGAGTCCATTCGATCAGCTCGACCAGACTCCACCTCTCTCTTTATTTATTTCCTGGTTCCTGTTTCTGGTCTGATGTTCCCCACTTCAGCCGTCTTTGTGACAATATATATATATATATATATATATATATATATATATATATATATATATATATATATATATATATAAAAAAACATGTTCTTTGCAAAAACAAACTTTGTTATTGCATCAGTTAGGGTTGATATTAAAAAGTCAAAAGTAGAGCAATGCAATGTTAAGGTTTTTAACCCTAACTCTGCATTCCCTCCCACCCCCTTACAAGCAGTGGAAGGGGCAAGGCAACACAGCAACCACAGACAGCCATCATCAGTGACCTCTAAGTGCTCCCTAGAGACCTACTGGGAGGCTGCCGAGTTTGTCGGGGAATGCGCACTGCATACGGATGGATTTTTACAGAACACATGTGTGTGCTATCTGCCAACATAGTCCTAAAACACTGGAGAATACAGAACATACTGGTATTACAGCATAACATATACAGCCCAACTATGACAGTGAGGCCATCCCTCCCATTAAACTGTATTCTGTTGTTCATCCAGTATGACACTGAAAAACTCTCAAACTGACATGACACAGCACATTCCACTCGCCCATGTAAACACAGTTTCATAACAGTATACCTCACACACTTCCATTTTTGCAGATTACAATATCATTGTGTCATACATCTGTCACATGGGTGCCCTGTTCTTAAAGTGCTCCCATTCCCTCTATCCATGTTACTATGAATGCTAATGCCGGCCCATCACCCCAACCTCCCTTGCAAAAGACTGTATTATGCTATTGACCATCTGCAATTCCATACAATAGAAAGTTATGCTAGGACATAGATTCATATTACAGCACTATTAGTAATCCTTCTGTCATGAACCTGTGTCTCACGATTGACCATACATATACACTTCCCCTCATGTTGCCCTGCATGCAGTTCAACATACCCCACACAACAAACTGATGCACATCAAGCATGTAGATGCCACACTATACATTGATCATGGCAGTGGAATTGATAGATACAGTGTGATGTTGGTGCTACTATTATGCATTTGTGTCCTACTAGACCTGCATAATAAGTGCCCAGATATACATAACATCCCCCCCTCCCTTTCGTGAATATATCTATAGCTAGAAATCGTGTATATTCTATTACAGAGCACAAAAGGTAAAACTGGCTATATTTGTAAACTTGATGAAACACTGACACAGGTTTATACATAATACACATAGTTAGTTTTTCTTCACCTATTCAGACAGTGTTTAGCAATCTTAGCCCCACCCAGTGCCGTCACTACGATTTACTGGGCCCTGGTGCAAGACTGTGAAGCTTGTGGAATATTGCATTAGTAATATTGAATTACATTCCGCTTTGTAGTTTTCCATACTTAACGAAAAACTGTGACATTTAAAAATGTGACATTTCAAAATCCAACATGCCTTTAATACTACTGTACATTATGGCTTCCGGTAGACCTTTGCGATATCATTCTGTAGTTTCTTTGATTACACGATGTTAAATACAACATCTAAATTATGTTACTCTAGGATTTTTTTTAATGGTCTCAATCTAAAATAAAATGTAGGTGATGCAAAAGTTGTGGCCATAGCTTTACCCTCTCTCTCAGCAAAAATATGTAAAAACGTAATAGCTGACAGTTTTCAAGCGAGGATGTTAAATTTTACTATAACCATTAGAATGTTTGATATATAAAATTTAATACACTGCTAGTATTTTGAATGAACAAAAATTACAATACAAAATTGTAAATGTATACAAAATACATTATGTTAGTATAAAAGTATAATGAATGTAAAAATAAAAGGTTTTCACCAGTTTTCAGTCTGCTAACCTCTACACTACAGGCTCCAGCTTCATGCCCACCCCATATTATTAGCCAAGGACCCGGCAACGGTTTGGTTGGTTTTTCACTGGAAAAACAGTTCCATATTCTAGTAGAGGGAGAGCAGAGGAACAAAATGAGGGATTTTTGTTTCTAACTCAAACAGAGGATGAGATATCAGCAATTCAAATGTAAGGGAGGTACATCACACTGTTGCCCCGGGAAGTCCTGTGTGTCTCAGGCAAACCTCTCCTGGGACTCAACGGTGGCTGTCAACATTACTTTTTCACCAGAGTACATGTATTATCGTGAGAACGAAAGAACCTCATGAAAGAAGCTCCCCCTCACAACAAAATAAATGAAATTCTATTTTCGCCAGAACAGCTGCATTTTTCATGAGAATTCCTTTTTCATTTGTCAAAAAAAAGATTTTAAAAGAAAAAGTAAACACATTTCCCACTCACAAAATGAAAAGACAATGTTACAGTCAATCTCATGGACTCCCAATTATATACATAAAATGTCAGACGAAAAAATATTAGACCCTTGCTAAAAAAGATATTTTGTCATCAAGCCAATTCCTTTTTTGAGATCAAACATCTAACTACAGGAGCTGCACTGAGCATGCTCAGAACCAAAATTTCAAATACCTATAACTCAGGATCAGATTCATATTTTTTCACCAAACCAGAAAAAGGCACTATTCTGGGCCAGTCCCCTTGTACTCCAAAATTGTCAAAGATTCCAAACCGCTTTGGAGTTGAAGACTGACAAAAAAATAAAACAAACAGCAAAAAACACTTTTTTTTTTTTTCACTATCTGTATCTCAGAATCCGTATATCCGAGCAGAACAAAATGGCCCACATTAAGAGATCTAACCAAAGAGACCACACATCCAAATTTTCAAGCAAATCCATTGAGCGGGGTCAAAGTTATTAAAGTACAGAAATTGGGGTTTAATATTAAACTGTCTACTCAACCCTAACTATACCATGCCTGGGGTGGTGGTAAGGCCTGAGTTGTAAGCCAAGGGCCTTTAACCACCGCAGAAATGGTATATGTCATTGGGACTGCATGGCCAGAAGTGCTTTATACAACTTTTAACACGGCTACCTGTCATTTGGGAGAATTAAAAAAATTAAAACACATTTTAAATTAAGACAACATCAGAACCTTTTAATGTTTATACATCTGCAGTGTAATATAGTCCTTGTCACATCCTTGTGCGGTGACATCAGTATGTGAATGTAACCGCTGCTACACGTTTAATAATAAATAAACAAGTACAAAGTTTGAGCAAAACACAAAACTCTGGTACAAAGCAAAATGGCACAGTGGCCAAAATAAACAGAAAAGACAGACACGGAACAAACAAACAAGCATTGTAAGTAAGTAAACAAGTTTATACCCAGCATGCATAGCAGTTATTTAATTTAGGTTTCACTTTAGGTGTCTCTCCAACTCATGACTCCCCTTCCACCTCTGAACACACCAACCTCCATCAGCCAAAGCTACGAGCTTATATACATGTGACCATCTCCAAATTAGTAATAAATCAAACAATCTGGAGACAGTCACGTTCTGCATGAGTTTAGCTGTAAAATAATGAACAATAAAACACTGTGGAAATACTGACAGCTGAAATGCTGTCAGTGGAAATGCTGACAGTGAGGCGAGGTCCTCCTCCAGTGGCCTTGGACAGGCCACCTGCGAGACCCAGCTTTTACAGAATATCCCCTTGCCATCTAATCTAAAATGTCAACTCCATACTTTGTTGAATTGTAGAACTCAGCAGTCTCTGGTTATTTTTTTAATCTGTCCCGATCACAACTGATGGATAAAGGGAGCTAAGAATAATCACATTCTTTCTCAGCTTGCATATATAAACAGTGTGCAGACAGAGTGTTTGAGGATTTTAGTGGAGTCCTTTTGTGTTTGCAGGTTTGTTTTGCAGATGCTGGTAGTTCTCGCCTTTTGCTTATTCATTGTTCCAATCAGGCTTGTTTTTTACTTCTGCAACTCTTTTGCCAATTGCAATAAAGTAAAAAAAAACTGTCAGTGGAAACATTCCTCCCTTTCCCTAAACAGGGTCTAAGTAGCCAAAGTACCAAGTTTTCACTCAGTCTTTGTCAAGCTTGGCGAGTCTCATCCTTTCCCAAGTATTGCTTTAATCCATAAAGAGTTTTAGTAAGTTAAGTAAGTAAATAGCTATTATAACTATGACCTGATATTGCAGTACCTCCAGGAAGAGTGACAAAAAAAAGGTCATGCTAATCCTAATTCTTTTACTTTTTTTAATGATTTTTTTGTATTACTGTTTTTTCTGGTTGTTTTAACAGTTGTTGTCCTGTTTGAATGAT
The DNA here is from genome assembly GCF_017654505.1 of Polyodon spathula. Taxonomy (NCBI): domain Eukaryota; kingdom Metazoa; phylum Chordata; class Actinopteri; order Acipenseriformes; family Polyodontidae; genus Polyodon; species Polyodon spathula. The sequence continues at coordinate 91,099,514 of NC_054535.1, read as the reverse complement.
TTCTCTCTTTTTGCCATGTATTTTTAAAATGCTATTTCCTGCTGCCTTCTCTTGCCAGGACCCCCTTGAAGTGAGATGTATATCTCAAGGGTTAAATAAATAAACAAATAAGATGTCTTTGATGAAGGCATTTCAGAAAGCATTCATCAAGTTAACTCATGGTAATAAGACACATGCATACAAATTACTGATGTAAATCTAGCTGAGGCATTCAACAATAAACACAATCCTTATACCTAGCTGTGCATGTTACAGCTGTGTTATGTTACAATATCAAATTTAAAAAAGCTTTTAAGTACCACTCAGGTGCGCAATCAGAATTCAATCATGTGTGGGTGTTCCAAAGTTTATTTACTTTTCATATTTCAGTGGTTAGCTAGCAGCGACATCACAATAACATTTTCAAGATTTGAAAGCAGAGCTCCCCACAGCAACGTCAATGTTTAATCCATAAAACTGAAATAAATGAATTTAATCTATCATCATAAGTAAAAGGTAAATTATGTTTGATATAAACAGACAACGTGATGGTTCTTTGTGGGTAACTCAAAAAAAATCAATTTGTGTACTGTAAACAACTAGTGTGTCTTCCCCCACTCAATGTTTTGTTTTAGTTACTCATTTAGGACCATTCCTCTCTTTGTTACTAAAAAAGAACAAATAAAGCAGGCTGTGCATTGCATTTAGAACATGGTAAGGTAGAAAACTATCAGAATGCCACAGTCTGCAACGCAGCCTGCCTCGGTATCAATACCTTCTGTTTCAAGTTAAAGTCTATGTTAATTGATCAGTGTGACATATATCTAGATACTAATGAAGTGTTTGTGGTGTATGTCTGTGTGTGACAGATATTACAATATCAGGAGTGTACACAGGTTTTTGCATATTTCACATCAACGGTACCTTCTACACCCACCTTTTTCAAAATTCCTATTGAGCAATGAGCCAAGCCTTAGCTTACATTCCTGTTTGCCAAGATTCACACCCAGGAAACACAGTTTTAATGTGGGTGTTTAAAACAGGCTTTTTTTTTTTATAAGACAAGCCGGTTGTGTTGTTAAACTACCACACATATCCTGTTTCCTGCCATTCTTTAGAAATACAGATATGAGCTTTTTAAATTCGCGTCTGTTGGAAAAATGTGCATTTTATTCTGACTCAGTTGCTTTTAAGATTATCATTCCCCTGTCAGGTAATATGGCGGTAGGAAACCATAACACTTTAAATATATATTAATAAAGAAAACATTTTTCACACAAAGAGCTATATCCCTGCAGCTCAACATGACAGTACTTTATGGGTTGTGTAGTGTGGCAGTGCTCAGGCCCTGCACATTTAAATATAATTACTTTTTATTGAAAAATAAGTTTGTGCTGAATATGGTAGGGCAGGGGTTAGAGTTGGCTATAACAAGACAGGTGTGTAAGGTGGCCTGGCATTAATTGATTAATTGATTGTCAACCTACTCTCGCCACCTGCTATAAAACAAGAGCTGAGACACAAGTTCTTTGTTCTCAGCAAGGTGGAGGTAAATTGGCTGTGAATCCTCACTGCGTGTAGCAACTAGTGTGAGCAACCAAACCCTAGAGATCCACCCAGTGTTTTTTAGTGTGTGTACAGAGGATAGGCTTCTAGGGAGGGGCCTCCCTGTATAGTGAGAGATGTACACGGCCAAACTACTGTCGGCCACCTTTTGTTTGTTAGCTGTGTTTTTGTACAATGTTTTTGTTTTGCTTTTTTTGTATTATTTCCTTTGTTTACACCTGTGTGTCGGTTCTTCCGCACAAGAAATACCCTACTGGTGGCCACCCACAACTGCAACTGCCTTACTTGTAAACTGCATTGTTAATAAATCTGCGTGCCTGCGTGAAGCGGCAAAGACAACCTCCAGCCTCCCTCTCCTGTCTGTCAGCGGATACCCACAACCCCTTTCTACAGGGTGACTCATAAAAAAAAGTAAAATTGCAATGTAAGGAGACAATTTTCTTTAAAAAAAAAAAAAAAAAAGTTGTCTGAGGCTATCAATTGATATCCAAAGGCAGCTCATACTTATGTAATAAATTCAATACACTAATTGATTTTGTAAATTCATAAAGTTTGAGCTTAATTACCACCCCATGCCAACTTCTCAGTTATAAACATTCCTCCGTATATGAGTTCCAACTCAGGCTGAAACTAAAACCATAATTTGATTACATTTATTTTATTTTCCAAACTTAAATTGTTGTGTGACCTTAAATTAAATGGTTGGTAGTTGTAGGAAAATTGTATAATCGTCACCAAATATCCAAGAGATGGAAAAATGTATTCACGTGGGTGGAACCTCCTGTTTCTATGACAATATCCCATGACACTGGGCGTTGAAGGGTTCTTCAGTCATAGCTTTGATACAGAGCTAAGTCCTAATCACAAGTAAAAACCAGAAACAAACCACAAGTATTTTATTGAATTGTTAATCCTAAGAATCCTTAAATCTACAAGTTATTGGTGTAAGGTCGGTGCTCCTCTAGTATAGTTCTCATACTGTATTTTTGTTCCAAACTATTCTTGTTGTTGATTTTAATTTTGCCAGTGGTAAGGCTTATTTAGATTTGGTATTTATACATTACAATTAACCTAATGTAATTGTAGTGTAAACCAAATGCACAGTTGGCATTGGTGGTTATTGTTTATAACCCATGAATAAAAATAGAAAGAGGCTTGTGGCTGGTAGGTGTTAAGAGTAACACATGCTTTATGTTTGCTTTTCTGTGCCTCATATAATGCACACTGGACCTTGTTTTCAACAAGAAAACTCTATTTCAACCAGTATGTTGGTCCTACTAGAGGGTGGTCCTAATTGTGAGCTGTTCTTCATATGGAGCGAGTCAGAAGGACAGAGTTCACTGTACGTGGTTAATGCAACAGTCAAGGCTGCAATATAATAATAATAATAATAATAATAAATAATAATAATAATAATAATAATAATAATAATAACATTAAATATAGCACCATTCACACCGGTGTCCCAAGGTGCTGCACAATCAAAATGTCCAAGATACAAATTCATTTATAAACTTTGTAAACTTAAATAGAAACAAGACAAAAGCAGAATTTTCCAAATATATTGATAAACACTGTAAGCATAAAAACAAGATTAAAACAATCAGTTCATATTTCAAAACCTAGGAAGCCTAAAAAGAGAAGACAGCCGAAAAGAGTTTTGAGAGATGTTTTAAACCGAGAAACTAAAGTAGAATTTCTAATGCAACTGGGCATGCAGTTCCATAAGGAAGGGGCAATGCAACTAAAGCTATGCCCACCACGAGCAATATGCTTAGGTGAAATGCAATTAAGAAGTCCAGAATTGGAAGACCTAAGCTGTCTCCCAGGGGTGTATGGGCTAAGAAGATCCATCATGTAAGAAGGACCCTGACCATGTAGGGCAGGGGTGTCAAACTCAGTTCCTGGAGGGCCGCAGTGACTTCTGGTTTTCGTTCCACCTGAGCTCTCAGTTACTTAATTGGTCTAATGATTTGATTAATTGGACACATTTAACACTTCTCTTCAGGTCTCAAAATGTTTCATAGGTGGTGTACCCTGAATCAAGTGCATGCTTTAAATCATCAACTGTAAAAGACCTTGAAAAATATGAATATGTCCAACTGAACAAATAATTAGATCAATTATGTTAATTGAGAGCTTAATATGGAATGAAAACCAGAAGACCCTGCACCCCTCGAGGACTGGAGTTTGCCACCCCTGATGTACGGCCGTGTATGTCAACAACAGAATCTTGAAAGAAACAGACTGGTAGCCAATGCAAACGTTTAAGAACAGGAGTCATGTCTTCAACCCGTCTAGTGCCTGTCAAGATACTAACTGCTGCATTTTGTACCAACGGTAAACGATTAATAAGCAAGCAGGACGACCAGCAAAAAGAGCACTGCAATAATCGAAGCAAGAAGTGACAAAGGCATAAACAAGAATATCAGCATCCCTGGGAGACAGGAAAGAACAAATTCTGTAAGTGTCCTTTAGGTGGAAAAACCCTGCCTTCACTATTGTAGAGATGTGTGTGTGTGTGAAATATAATATTGACAGGGATTATATTAGTGTTCAATCATATATATATAAGAACATAAGAACATAAGAAAGTTTACAAACGAGAGGAGGCCATTCGGCCCATCTTGCTCGTTTGGTTGTTAGTAGCTTATTGATCCCAAAATCTCATCAAGCAGCTTCTTGAAGGATCCCAGGGTGTCAGCTTCAACAACATTACTGGGGAGTTGATTCCAGACCCATGACCCCTCAAGAAGTATGGGGAGATGACCCCTAAACTATATATATATAGATATATATATATATATATATATATATATATATATTATATATATATATATATATTTAAGTTTTCAGTGCGATTCACATTTTAAATCGAAGCGTTCTTTCTTTAACTGAGAGCACCATCTGGTGGCTTAATAAAATCCGATACATTTTACTGATCAAAGCAGCCCTGGATAAATATGTATTCGTTCCATACTGTAGTTCGCATCATATGTTGAGACAACTCTGGTTCACATACCTGTGATCTTCTCAACTTGTAAATCAAATTCCAAATCCTGTGCATGTCAGATATTCTTGAACAACTTTAAATAGGACAGCATTGCTGAAATTAGCAAATGCTATATACTGGGCTACAGAAAAAAGGAAATAACTGGCACAATCTTTAATGACTTCTCAAAGGCCTTTGATTTAGTTAATCATAGAATACTTTTTAATAAGTTAATACATTTTGGAGTTACGGATACTACACTGTTGTGGCTTAAATCGTATTTATCAGAACATTCCCAAGCTGTTGTCTTTGACAGAAAGAAACCTGACTTTATACCTGTATCTTCTGGTGTTCCTTGGGGATCAATTTTTGGACCTCTTTTATGTTCTGTTTTAATTAATGAAATACCTACTATCTATAGGAAAAGTTCTGTACATATGTATGCAGATCATAGTGTGCTTTTTTACAGCTCTGACAATGTCCGTGAATTAACTATGACACTGCAGAATTACTTTTTTTAACAAGATTGGTTTGATAAAAATGGTTTGATTTTAAATGAATATCTATGTCATGTTATCTGGCTCAGAGAAAATGATACAAAACAATAATTGCAGTTGTATTATTGTTACCTGTAATCATACACCATTGGAGAGAGTTGTTACTTTTAAATATTTATGTGTCAACCCTTACATTTGAAAAACACATAAAAGAAATATGTAGTAAAATTGGGACTCTGATTGCTGTATGGCCAGCGTCATTGCTTAAATTTTACATCAAGGTTTAAATTAGCTAAGCAGCTCCTGTTTCCTATTATGGACTATAGTGATGTGATTTATATGAGTCGCTGAAGAAGACTGATACTGTGTTCAACAGGCTTTGTAGATTTGTTCTTCAGAGTACTCCTTTAGAACATCACTGTACCCAGATTAAACTTGTTATCACCTGATAATAGGAGGAACTTTCACTGGAATCAGGTTCTTTTTAAAGGGGTGTTTAACAAACTGCTTGATTATTTGAGTAATCTATTCCAGGAGTTTCTGTGATTACAGCTTACGAAATGTCTGTGGAACCAAATATTTTAAAATATCAATGGTAAAAAGTGTTAACGGAAGGAAATCTTTTGCTTTTTCTGCAGTTTCAGATTGGAATTAATTATACCTCATATGGCCTTTTTCCAATAAAAAAATGATAAAAAACAAAGTCAAGCCTAGAACATGCATTCCATCCCACATAAAAAAGATGCAGCTTTACCAAAGCCATTACCACACACTTATTTTCCTTTTCTTCCCATACATTTTAAATTTGCAAAAAATCTTAATATTGTCATATAACAGTACTTGTTTTATATATGTTTGTCACTTCTTGAAAACAAGTATAATTATTTATAATTAAAAGTATTATTTGTATTTTTTTTTTTTTGTATTTGATTTTGTATTTTGTATCAACCCCATCTTGGAGAATGAATGTTACCAAATGTTTGTGGTTACTGTAATTCTGCACGTGTTAATGTAATTCTGCATGTGTTACAGTTTTTAACTATTGCTTTTTTTCAATACAGTGACCCAATGTGCATAATTCTTAACACATAATGATAAACTGAGTGGTAAAATGCAACCATTTAGAAACATTTTTCCATGCTAACATACAACATGCATAACTGTAAATCACCTCTTCCAATCATAAAGTTGCCCTGTCAACCATTAGGACTTATGTCAAATTCTAACACTTATCTGGTAGAGATCTTAACTATTTGATCACCTGGTAACAACGGGGGGTCATAATTGCAAATCACTTTCTCTATGTGAGAATGCAAGACAGCTTCATTGATAATTAGTTCAATTTTTTATTTTTTTTTCCAACAGCAGTATTCGTGATTGTTATGTAAGACTTGTGTATGTTATTGTGTTTCAAAGATTAAAAAGAAAATGTTCAAACAAAGTTTTTGGTGTTTTGGACGCATTATTTGTTTTTGGCGTCTTTACTGCTGCATTCATTTTGCAATGTATACAGGAATTTTGGTCATCTTTGGACTGCTACATAATATTTGATATAATTGTGTAGAATATCACTGAAGGCTTACTGTACATTATTTAGAATATGTTTTATTTTGTAGGTTTCTATAATTTTGCTCATTGTAATGTTGATCATTTGAATATGAGCAAATGAAAATTTTAGACTTTGTTTTGATTTTAATTATTTTGTGTTTGACAGCATTATTTGCTAATGGGTGTTTTATTTAGCAATGCTTCAATGATTAAACTTCAGTGATCAAAGCACCTGATGTTTTGGTGCTATGGTTTGCTTTTGCATGATGTATTTATCTTATTTGACACAGTAGTATTTATTTTACACTCTGCATGGGATTTTGACCCCAAAATGAGCAGTTCAGCATCTTGTGTTAAGAGTTATGCACATTGGAACGCTGTATTGAAACATGAGTCAAAGCAATTGTAAAAAACTGACACATTACCCAGGGCAGGCTAGATCGCTTACATGGTACAAAGGCTGTCCAGTGGGTGGCTCTTGAGCCGTATGTAGGTCATTCATCTCCAAAATATGGTTCTCTTGATTCACAGGTTAAGTAGCTCATTGGAGGCTGGCAATGGGTTTGAAAAGACAGTTGCCTTTAGTACAATCAAAACTAACAGTTAAAACTAATAAAACTGGTTCAATCTGGGAAAATGTTATATTTTTCAACTTCTGCTTCGGCTATCCTTTAATCAGCTTTGTAGTTACAGTAAACGCAACCTATTGTAGGTTACAGTCTGAAGTATTTACATTTTATTCAGTTTGTCATGGAGGCTCTTTTAGCTCTGACTTACTGTAACACTTGTATCAATATACAGTGCCTTGCAAAAGTATTCAGACCCCTGACCAATTCTCTCATATTACTGAATTACAAATGGCACATTGAAATTTCGTTCTGTTTGATATTTTATTTTAAAACACTTAAACTCAAAATCAATCATTGTAAGGTGACATTGGTTTTATGTTGGGAAATATTTTTAAGAAAAAAAACTGAAATATCTTGCTTGCATAAGTATTCAACCCCCACACATTAATATTTGGTCAAGCCACCTTTCGCTGCAATAACAGCTTTAAGTCTTTTGAGGTAAGTATGTACCAGCTTTGTACACAGTGTCAGAGTGATTTTGGCCCATTCTTCTTGGCAGATTTGCTCCAGGTTGTTCAGGTTGGTTGGATGACACTTGTGGACCGCAATTTTCAAATAGTGCCACAGATTCTCAATGGGATTGAGATCAGGACTTTGACTGGGCCACTGTAGGACATTCACCTTTTTGTTCTTTAGCCACTCCAATGTTGCTTTGGCCTTGTGCTTGGGATCATTGTCCTGCTGAAAGGTGAACTTCCTCCCAAGCTTCAGTTTTTTAGCGGACTGAAACAGATTCTCTTGCAGTATTTTCCTGTATTTTGCTCCATCCATTCTTCCTTCAATTGTAACAAGATGCCCAGTCCCTGCTGATGAGAAGCATCCCCACACCATGATGCTGCCACCACCATACTTCACTGTAGGGATGGTGTGTCTTGAGGCATGGGCAGTGTTAGGTTTGGACCACACATAGCGCTTTGAGTTTTGGCCAAAAAGCTCTATCTTGGTCTCATCTGACCACAAAACCTTTTCCCACATCGCAGCTGCGTCGCTCTCATGCTTTCTGGCAAACTCCAGACGTGCTTTCAGATGGTACTTTTTGAGTAACGGCTTCTTTCTTGCCACCCTCCCATACAGGCCAGTGTTATGCAGAGCTCTTGATATGGTTGACTGGTGCACCGTTACTCCACTCCAGGCCACTGAACTCTGTAGCTCCTTCAAAGTGATTGTTGGCCTCTCTGTGGCTTCTCTCACAAGTCTCCTTCTTGTTTGAGTGCTGAGTTTTGAGGGATGGCCTTTTCTGGGCAGTGCCTGGGTGGTGTGATGCAGCTTCCACTTCCTGATTATTGATCCAACTGTGCTCACTGGGATATCCAAACACTTGGATATTATTTTGTAGCCTTTCCCTAATCTATGCATTTGTATTACTTTATCTCTAACTTCTGTAGAATGCTCTTTGGTCTTCATTTTCCTTCAGATTCACAGCCTTACCAATTATCCTTCAACAGTGGGGTTTTTATCCAGAAAATGTGACAGGAACTTTAATGGTTCACAGGTGGATGCCAGTGGTAAGGTAATTGTGTCCTCGTTAGGGCAATTTCTTTCATCGGTGCAAACTGGGAGCTTCCACAGCACAGGGGTTGAATACTTATGCAAGCAAGATATTTCAGTTTTTTATTTTTCTTAAAAATATTTCCCAACATAAAACCAATGTCATCTTACAATAATTGATTCTGAGTTTCAATGTTTTAAAATAAAATTGAACGAAATTTCAATGTACCGTTTGTAATTCAGTAATATGAGAGAATTGGTCAGGGGTCTGAATACTTTTGCAAGGCACTGTATCTGACACAGATGTATCCTAATAGCTTTGGCCCATCTGGCAAAGCAATGCAGATAAATAGAAGAACAACAGAATGTGCAAGTAGCTATGGCACTCAGACTGTTGATCAACTACATTTCCAACCACTACATAAGCCCAAAGGTAGAGCCCAAACTCTTCTCTGCTTCATATGGCCTTGCAATACATGAACTAGGTAAACAAAAAGGTCAAGTACCAGCAGATTGCAACAGTAGTTAGTGGTGTTAATAATAGACTTTCTTGGTTATCCTGAGCCCCTTTCACACTGGCGTTCCTACCTGGGTCCCGAACCAGGTTCTGGCTACCCGGGTCAGAATCCCATGTAGTATGAAACCACTTTCCCGGGTAGAGCATGCTAGTGTGAAATAGAGTTTTTGCAGGAAAACTCTCCAACAAATTGCCAAGATGAGCATAAAACACTGAATCCTCCTCTCTATGTCAATATTTATTTGATTAGTAGAGGAGACACACAAACATTTATACCTGGAAGCTTCATTTAAACTATAATTGAGAAACTGCTGTTTGAATAATATATAATAAACAACATTTAAATATGTGTTATTATATAAATCCCAAGGAAACTATTCAGCCAATTAACAAATAAAAAACATATCCAATACCATTAAAGCAACACATGACCATCTAGGGCAAATGTGCATGACTCCAGAATCAGGGGCCTGTTGTAAATTAGCCTGGACAGCTGTCTGGAATAATAGTGTATTTAAGTTGTGCACTGACTGTCGTGCATAAATAAACACACAAAACAAAAATACCATAGTTTACATAATTAGCATACAATGATACCTGCTTGCATACACAGACAAGAACACCCACATGTTATTTACTACAAACCACAGAAAATAAACCACATTAAATCACTGAACAAAAAAACTGTAAAGCACTCAATAGTGTTATATGTAGTAATACTAAAAGAAACTTAATTGGCAAATCTTTTGACTAACTTTTTCAATGCATCAACATTATAGTGGAAACAATAGTCATTGTGTATTATATGTTTATTTTAGTATTACTAAAAAATAAACTATCATCATAAAAACGCTTAATTAGACTGGCAGAAATTTAACATTGAGTATTGAAAAATAGAATAAATAGCTTGTTTAATTACCGTATATAATATAACATCTGCTAATGCTTGGTCTATGTGGGTAGATGCTATTCCAATACCTTGTTTTAATCATTTAAAAGCAAATACAATAACAATAATGTGTGTGGTAGAAATAATCTGGGGTGGTTTTCTGTGTTCTAAATGACAACTTACAAGAAAGATGTTTTATAAGTAAATTGACCTGAACATCAACCTCAACTTGTTTGAACTAGTACTAGTGTTTTCATAACCTTTAGCCTAGTGCCATCTCAAACTGATGTACTGTACATGATATTTCATGTAACTATTCATTGTCACCCCACTTATTAATGAGTACTGATGAATGGAATTAGGGGACTATAACACAGGACAACTATAAGTGACATATATATATATATATATATATACACACACACACACACACACACACACACACACACACACACACATACAGTGCCGTGAAAAAGCATTTGCCCCGTCTGATTTTCTGCATTTTTGCACATTTTTCACTTTGAATTTGTTCAGATCTTTTTGTGGGTTGTACTAGTACATAGAGGGAGTCTAAGAGAAAAAATGACACCAAAGTTTGGTGCTTCTTTCATTTGTTTGGTGTGGAAGGTAATCAAACATGCAATCTTCAGGTGTGAAAAAGTTATTGCCCCCCTAGTTAACTCAACCCAAGTAAAGGTAGAGTTAAAGGGTCTGCTGTTTGAATACTTTGGTTAACAATCAGGTTTGATTTGGACCAGCTGCCCAACATAAATCTGACTAACTTTGGCCCTTAAGAGTGAAGTTGTGCCATGATCAAAAGAAATTCCTGAAGACCTCCGGAATAAAGTTGTTGATGCCTATCAGCCTGGAAAGGGTTACAAAGTCATTTCTAAGGCTCTGGGGCTCCACCAAACCACAGTCAAAGCCATATTGTCCAAATGGAGAAAGTTTGGGACTGTACTGAATCTTCCCAGGAGTGCCCATCCTGCCTAAATCTCTCCAAGAGCAAGACATAAAATCGTCCAGGAAGTCACTAGGAACCCTAGAACAACATCCAGGCCTCTCTCGCCTCGGCTAAGGTCAGTGTTCATGACTCCACCATCAGAAAGACATTGGGCAAAAATGGGATTCATGGCAGAGTAGCAAGGCAGAAACCACTGCTCACTAAGAAGAACATGAATGTTCGTCTCAAGTTTGCCAAAAAGCACCTAGATGATCCTCAAGAGTTCTGGAACAATGTTCTATGGACAGATGAGTCAAAAGTAGAACTTTTTGGCCACCATGGGCCCTGTTATGTCTGGCGAAAATCAAACGCTGCATTCCACAGTAAGATCCTCATACCAACTGTCAATCATGGTGGTGCTAGTGTCATGATTTGGGGATGCTTTGCTGCATCAGGACCTGGACTACTTGCCATCATTGAATGAACCATGAATTCCGTTCTGTATCAAATAATTCTACAGGAGAATTTCAGGCCATCTGTCCTTGAGCTGAAGCTGAAGCGCATCTGGGTCATGCAGCAAGACAATGATCCGAAACACACAAGCAAGTCTACATCAGAATGGTTGAAGAATAAGAAATTTTAAGTTTTGGAATGGCATAGTCAAAGTCCAGACCTAAACCCTATTGAGATGTTGCGGCAGGACCTGAAACAAGCAGTTTATGCCCGAAAACCGACAAGTATCACTGATTAGAAGCAGTTCTGCATGAAGGAGTGGGCCAAAATTCCTCCACGGCGCTATAAGAGACTGATCAATAACTACAGGAAGCATTTGGTTGCAGTTATTGCTGCTAAAGGTGGCGTAACCAGTTATTGAGTCTAAGGGGACGATTACTTTTTCACAAAGGAGCATTGGGTGTTGCATAACTTTCTTTAATAAATAAATTAAATAAGTATCAAAATGTTGTGTTATTTGTTCACTCAGGTTCTCTTTTATCTAATATTAGATTTTGGTTGAAGATCTGATAACATTCAGTGTCAAAAATATGCAAAAATGCAGAAAATCAGACCTGTGTGTGTGTGTGTGTGTGTGTGTGTATATATATATATACGCAAATCAAGCATGTACGGTACTGTATTAATTTCCTTCACATGAGCATAATAATCTGAAAATGTAAAAAAACAAAAAAAACAAAGTTGGCTTGTGTTCCTAGGTTGAGGTATTAATTTAATGCATCACAATGTTGCAATATTATCAATCCCATTTTAAATATATTCAGACAGTAAGCTAGAATGACTGGATCAGGAAAGGTTTAAGAAAAAACACAAGATAAACCAACAAACCTTTTGGAGTTCACATATTTTGAACCAAAGACCATATTAACTGCCTTAACTTTTATCTGACAAACCCTCTTTTTTACTTCTCATTTTCTATGTAACTAGCTAGTTAGCTTTTTTTTTTTTTTAACCTATTAATATATACATTATTAACATAGTGTCAATTGATGGGATCTTTGCCATGACTCTAGGAGGAAGATTACATCCCTTTTCACTCATCCAAACCTTGGATACCCTCCGATCCCATCATCCCATTAGGTGAGATTCTGGCACATAATGTTGTAACAAATATCGATACCTAATTAATATCATCACTTAATCAATCATTATCTTTAGCTAAGATGTTGCCTTGTTTGTTGAATAGGTACATTTACATTAGGTTTGTGTGTAGTTGGAAAACAGAAGTGAAAGAGAAACATTAACGCAGACAGAAAAAAGATAAATATATGGGTAGATATACTGTATAAGTATTATTTTAGTATTTTATTTAAACAAACATATATTGCTTGTAATGAGTAGAGACGAAATTAATGTTACTACTTTTCTTCTATGCAAGTATAAAGGTAGGATATTCTACTGTTTGAATGTATAAATATTTACCTTCTCACCCTCCAAGATGAACAGTCACTCAGATGTGTGTCAAGTGGCATATGAGTCTCAAACAATCAAATGATCCTTTCCAAATGAAAAAATAGAATATGATTCAGAACTGTAACCTGTGCCCTTTAGACCAATGAGATCATGCTGCTGTCAGTATCCGCAATAGACAAAACACTGCTCCAGTCTAGATGGTTAGTACTCACTTGGCTTGTTGTTTATGTTCATGATATACTGAGTGATATTTCTTCATTGTGTTTCCTGTTTAAAGCAGCTACCGTATTTCCTGTTCATACCACAAAAGAGAGCAATTTAGGTAAACAAAAGGTTGCACGTTTAGAAACTCACTATTTTTTAAAGAAAACACAGATATTTAATTCTAGGTTTTTGCATCAAAACATAATTAACACCTACAGGCCCCAGTGTTTAGAAATTCAACTTTGTTTGTGATAAAAGCCAAGCTGAAAAACATACACTTTTTGTTAAAAAATCTATATAATATAAAGTCAGCTGGCTACCTTTAAACTGCTTCGGAAAACGCATTCTTCAGTGACTTGAAGTAGCTTTTATGCTGCCTCCCTGCGAAGATGAAATTGTATCTTGGCAATGGAAACCTTCTCCAAGATGATGGCTCCAATATTAGGTACTTAAAGGAAGAGTTTTGAAAAATGCGTATGTTACAGCAGATATGTTTTTTTTTTTTTTTCTTTACCATACTAGGCTTAGTTTCTCTGCCTTGCTCTCAAGATCTGTTACAGTTTCATTTCCTAGACCTAGGGCCAATTTGGAGAAAAGCTGAAAAGTATGTCAGCCATTATAGGAAGCAGCTTTTTGGGGAATTACAGTTGTTGATGGGGGTTGGGCAATTTTACTGTCCAGGTTAAAAGAACTAGAATGTGAAAGCTTACCTGAAAGTATGACATGCAAAAAGAGATGTCTGATACTGGTATCAGATGTATTTTGTATTTATTTATTTTTTTAAACATGTTTCAGTCTTGTACGTGTGAGATCTACATATATTATGGAAGTGTATATTAGACTAATAGAATTAGGTTATTTTATTAGCTATAACTGTTTAATTTCTTTTTTTTTTTAAATAGTATTAGTAAAGAACAGGCAATCACAGTCAGCTGTGAAAATTGTATCATTAAGGTAATAAATAGTGGGGTTTAATTCTAAAGTACAATATCCACTACTTTCATAATTAATAATTACCTATTTTGGGTCATTAAATATTCCAAGTGTTACTAACACCCAGCTCTCCTGAGTCTATTTACCTTGCCAGCATAGCACATACAAAAAATCAAATAAATTAAACTAAGGCACCATCGTTAAATATACCGATACAAATCTACAGAACACCTTTCCTGTTGCGGACATTTCTATGAATATAATAGTTAAATGTACTGTAATTTCTAAGTTTGAATACTTAAAATGTATCTATTTAAACAAGACTTGCCAAATGTCTAATATTTTCTATTATAATAATCAAAGTAAATAAAAATACTGTCATTTTAAACACTCCCCTCGCAAATGGGTTTTTCATTTGCTTTTTTTTTTTTTTTTTTTTTTTTTTTTTTTTTTTTTGCGTTTTGCGTTTCCACGTTTTTGTCAATCCAGATGCGTCACAATGTAAGAAACCATTCGGTTCTGAAAAGAAAACTCTCGGGACTAGATAGACCAATCAGAAACAAATCTGAGTATCACGTGACAACGAGTGAAGCCATCGCAGCCATTTTGGAGGCTGGAGAGGGAGCTCCTCTCACGAATATTATAAATAAATAAATAAATAACCAGCTTAGTTATATTTCAAATTGTTAATTTGTTGATATTTTTATTCTCGTGCAACGATGGTCCAGTCGTGCTCTGCATACGGATGTAAAAACAGATATCACAAAGACAAAAACATTTCTTTTCACAAGTAAGTCAAATGCTGTCCCACACGCTCACTGTGTATGCATCTGCTCCGGGTGATACACTGAGTCTTTAAATAAACAAAAAAACATAGATAGGATTGTCCGTGACATGCAATACATTCACTGGCGGAGTGCAATTGCTAAAATAAATAAATAAAAAAAAAAAAAAAAAAAAAAACAGTAAAGGAAGTTTCACTTACGGAGCAAAATACTGCAAACAGCCACAAATGATCGGCCGGCAGAGTAAATTGCACAATTTGATTTGATGATTGTTATTGTTTCTGTATGTTGCTCCGACTGGCACTTTGTGCATTTTTTTTTTCTTCCAATTAATCTTTTTTTTTTTTTTTTTTTTTTTTTTTTTTATACAATGTTGCATGTATTGATCACGCATTACATTGTTTAAAAAAATTTAAATGGGCTGGACAGTTGATGTGGAACGAGGATAAACAAGAATTTTTGGGACTAGTACGAAAGTTAAACCACCAAAAACCATACACACCGATGCTTGCTTGTTTTTCAGAGCGGCACTCAGGGGTCGGGGTGGTAGTGTTTGCAGGCAAAAGAAGCCACAGCAGCTTCTTGCCAGACTGGCATCTTAATTTTGTTACGAATGGGATGTACAGAGTGATAGATGTTATGTTTCTGCACATACAACATAAGTTGTAACCTTATGTTAAAAATATAGTACTGGTACACGACTTTAATATTTACTTATGAATTACGTGTGTTCAGTTTGAAATTATTTCACCTTGCTTGAATGTAACTGTTAAAACATCGCGTTTGTACAGTTGGTACCAGGAATGCTACCTGTCCAGACTTTGTCTATTTACTTTTTTTTTTTTTTTTTAAATCCTCCAGGTTTCCTCTTGCACGGCCCGACGTTTGTGAAAAATGGGTTTCAGCGATGAGAAGAAATAACTTCAAGCCCACGAAGTACAGCAATATCTGTTCACAGCATTTCACAAAAGACTGCTTCAAACGAGAATGCAACAACAGAGTCCTGAAAGAAAATGCAGTGCCCTCGGTCTTCTGCTTTAGCACAGCAAGTGGGAAGGTAAGGCCATTTTACCGGGTGAAGGTCGGTACTTATTCCCGGTTGGAGGGGCTGAAGTTAGTTACATATTCGCACACTTACCTACTGAATATTAGCTCATATTCTATGGAGGAAATCACATTGATAGTCTAGATGTGCCAGCTCAAGTAGGGTATCATTTTCAAGCTTGAGCATTTCTCTTCAAAGTAAAGTAGATTTCAGAGTGGCACAAGTAGGCATTCACTCACTCACACACACACACACACACACCAATAAATAGTTGCCACTTTACTGACTACTGTATCACATTCTATGGGTTAAATCATATCAATATCCTGACTGTGCCACCTCAAGTAGGGCATCATTTTAAAGCTTCAACATTTATCTTGAAAATAAAGTAGATTGCAGAGTGGCACAAACACCAATTTTATCAAGCAGATCCCTGGTTCACTTACAGCACCAAATCTCTATTTCAGTGAACCAGGGTTATAATTGTAACCTAACGCTCCCTTTCAAGTACAAAATGTAACCGTTACCAAATGGAATATATCTCTTATAACCCAAATTACCTGAGCACTTATATCAAAGGTGATTCTTTTAGAGACCCGTATGTTTTATACGTCATCTCCACCCCCAGGAGATATCAACGACTGTTGCACAGGGATCAGCCCCATTTTTCTTTGAGCCTTCCTGAGAAAGGGGTGAGCTCTGACTTTTCACTCAGAACTACTGAGATACGTTTATTCACTTTTTCTCAAATAATTTCGCTTGAATATTAGTGTATATCTTAGCCTAGGTTCTGATTGAGAAGCAGGCTGCTCTCCCCGCCCCTTACCCCAGGACTCAGTCCTTTTCTGTGGCTAAGTTCCACACACTCTCACTTGCTGCTCGGCTCCTCGAGAGTCGATATTATTTCTTGCTAGTGCAGTTCTTGTGGTACTAGAGCCAGGGTCAGTGACTTGGTTCGGTATCAGAGTCATTACCAACCACCTAGCTCAACACCAGACCAGTACCAGCGATTCTGTTTTTTATTGGGATCGGTCCTAGTGACCCGCTCGGTACCGAGGTAGGTACCAGGGCCGGTACCTGTGACCTTGTTCAGTACCAAGGTCAGTACCAATCATCTGGTTGGTACCAGGTCCGGTATCAACAGCTCGGTTCGGCACCAAGACCATTATTAGTGCTCCATTCTTGTGCACAACAGTTCTCAGCACTCCAGTCAGCGTTGCTGACTGTTTTACTTATGTGCATATATTGCACAGCTGCTTGCAAAGGAACATTCCGGCAAAAGGTAAGTGTGACACGTGTACCCACAGCCTGGGAAGGCAGCATGTAGAGGGAGCAATTAAAGATTGCAGCTGTTGTGTGTCTTGTGCTCATTTCTCTAAGATGATGTTGGAAAGCAGGGTGGCCCGCTGTTCTAGGGACCACTCTGCCTCTCTGACACCGGCGCAGCATCTAGATTCACCCCAATCTTCTCCTGCACTGCGGTCAACATAGTCCCCCCATCCTATTACACCGGAAGCTAGGAAGTGACACTGTATGGATAGGAGCAGGACTAAGAGCCCACAATCCTCTGGATCCTCCTCTCTGTCCTCTGGCTCGGAGAGTTCTCCCGCTCTTTCGTCCAGGAAGTAGGACAGAAGCTGCTATAGCAGGCATTCTGACAGTACTGACCAGATGGCAAATCTAGCCTTGCTGCAAAGGGACGTCTGATGTCCCAATAAACAATGCCGCGTCACGGAAGGCCTATGCGGCTTCAGTGTTTTGCACGCGCCTTGGTAGGCTAATGTGCCAAACCTTTTTCAGGACGCACAATGCAAAGCCACCGCAAATACCAGCGCCTTGCTCCCAAGCAGCAGCCAAAGCCTCTGCGAACAAGCAGCGCAAGGATTTTGCTGCCTCAGGGCCCATTCTGTCAGGTCCATCTGGATTATTGGCGATCATGCACCTCAGACAGCTACAACCTAGGCTGGGGCGCTGTCTGGAATGGCCTGGGGTGCCAGGCGTGTGGGAACACCCAAGGAGGGTCTACACATAAATGTTTTGGAGCTGTGGGCAGGTCATCTGGCCTTGCAGCACTTTTCCTGGGAGATTCAAGGGAGACATGTTGATCCGCACGGATAACACCACAGTAGTGGCTTACGTCAACTACCAAAGCAGTCTCTGTCTCAATTTTTACTATGGACTCATGACGCAACCTGCTGAGTCAAGCATGGGGGACTCTGTGGCATCTATACCCAACAGGCTTGCAGCTTTGGATCTGGCCCTTGAGCGGAGACATTTGAGTCACCTCGGGTTATCTGACAGGGTCTGTGTCACCCTTCAGAATACCAGGGCAGTGTCAATACAGCTACAAATGGGGTGTCTTCCAGACATGGTGTTAGTCGCGTGCACTGGACCTCACAACTTGGCCCATGGCAGATAAACTGCAATTTTTGCAGGACCTTTTTTATGAAGGGAAGTCTCATCTACTTGAGGTGTCAGAACCAGGCTATCAATGTGATTTGACCCCTAGAATGTGAGCTAATAGTCAGTAAAGATGCAACTACTGATAAGGGGGAATGTATATTATTTTTATTTTTTTTAAAGTGTGAGCTATATAATCCTTACAATCAAGAATAATGTTTTTTTTTTTTTTTTTTAACAGAGTGAGGAATTCTATGAATCTTAGTGGATTTATGACTTACCGCATGAAGAGTTAATGGGCAGATGCAATTTTAACTTTTAAAAACATTCCGAAGACCCAATAGTATACTTGGAAAATATCTACTACAATTACAAATACCATAGGGTTTACATTTAATACTCAAAACTTCCTACTAGTCTAACTAATATGAGCAAGAAAAGAGCAGTAAGCTTATGTCATGTAAAAATAAATAAATAAGGAAGTACGTTTTCAACGTTGAAATATGACTGAGGTTGAGTATTCAGGTGACAGTGCTTGATCATGGAGCGACCCATGTAAGATATGTTGTTATACTGTATCAAAAACAAAAAAAATATATATATTTTTTTAAAATGCACTTCCATCTTGAATTGAGAAAATACGTAATTTTAAAATGAGATTGTGCAAGTTTATTTTAAGCTGTAATGCATTTTGGCCTGTTTACACAGTTTTATGTTTTGATATAGGAAAGACACATTGCCATCCATCGACATCTAATTTGAAGGACTTTATAGGCAGGAGAAAATTATTAAATTAAAAAGTTCATAACAATAAAGGAACACTCAAGAATGTACAGGAAATTAAATGTTACATATGGTTTGGGGAACAGGCAAAACAAATTGCTTTTCATATTAAGATACAAACTCTAAAAAAATTCTGCCTTTTTTGCTTTCCCAAGAAATCATATTTCCAGATGCTTTTGTTACTCCCCTACATACTCTCTTCCAATAACCAGTGACCAAAAAAATGTTAGGAAGAATAGTCAATTTAAAAAATAAAATCCCAGCAATCTAGATAATCACTTTTAGTATCAATGCTGAGAAATATTACTTTTCATTAGCTGAATGGCTTTTAAAACAGAAGTAGCACACAGCCTTTCTTGAGGGCTGGCAACATTGGGTTTATTATACCTGTGGAGGATGCATATCCCTGATGGCAAATACATAGTGGAGGTGCCTGTACATATATACTTTATTTAACACTTGCATTTATACATTGTTTGTTGACAGAACAGCTCATCCACTTGTGATCACATGTTATTAAGAGTAAGTCAATTTGAGGATATAAAGGGGGCTCTTGTATACGTCAGTATTTCTGTCACACTTCTATTTTTGCCAGTTGGTCATGTTGATATACTTTTCCAAAATACTAATAATTTTGTACAAGTACAGGGAGAAACATGGGTTTTCATATTCAAAGTTTAAATGAATATTCAAATAACATTTAATTTTGAATTGGAAAACAAAAGTATAATTCGCAAAATAAAGGAGGTAAACAGTGTTCTGTGCAGAATAATGTTTTATGGGTTTCAGACATCATTTATCCATTGCTTTCCTTTCCATAATATCTTAGATGCAGTCATTTATAAATTCTATTTTATGAACCAATATGAACATTGTCATTTTTGCCACCAAATACATTTCAAGCAGTTTTTGTTTGTATATTCAGATACCGTATTACTTTGATAAACTGCTGCCCTTGAAAAAGCGCCACACGTAGATATCAGATTTGTAATTGACACCACTCTTGAATAAACGCTGCTCTCAGTGATGCTCAAATAAACACAGCAGCACTTACAAAACACACTATGGAAAAACATTACAAATACAAACAAAATTAATTGAATAAACTTAAATAAAATCTATTTAAAATAATACAATTATACACTGGAGCATACCGGTATTGTACTGTAAAGTTTATGGAACCCAAACAATAAAAGAATACCGTAGGTTCACACCACTGTGTACTGATCCTGGTGTAGGAGTAAATACAGCAGCACTAAAGTAAATATATATTTAGGAATTAGCATGAAAAGTAATACATTTTAGTTGTAATGCAGGAGCTGTATGATTATTATTTAAGCTTCTTAAATGCATTTGTTTTTGTTGTATGCACTGTACTTTTGGCTAATAAGAGATGCTGTAGAATCCTGGTCCAGACAGGAAGTTCAGAGAGCGGGGGGTGTGGTGTCAATGCAGAGTAGAAGCTAGTTTAGCTCTTGCTGTGGCATTGCTGTTTAAACTTTAGGGGATAGCACCTGGATCAACTCATCTTCCTCCACTGAAGCTCTGGTTGGACCAGGAGACCGTGAGTGTTTAGTTGCCTTGCTGGATGAAGAGAAAAACACACCATATATTAAAGAGTTCAGCCCTGTGACCCTTACAGACTCTTCTAAAAAAAAGAAAGGGAAAGTAAACCTCCTCAATGTTGAATTGACATTTCTGTCTCGTTATTATTTCCCTCACCATAGTACATCTAATTACCACTGCCCTTGAATAAGCACTGCAGCTGAATTTAAAATAAACGCTACGGCATTAATTCAAATAATCCGGTATTTGTCTTAGGATAAATTTACAGCTGTGGTAAGGGATCCTACCAGTGACACATTTTTTTCTTTTCTAGGAAAAAGAACAAGAACCTCAGGAACCACCCTCACCAGAACCACCCTCTGTCCCGGAGCAGCAGCAGCAGCAGCAGGTGCAGCCCCAGCCCCAGCCCCAGCCCCAGCATATGGTTCAGATGGTGATGCACCCACTGCTTTCCAGCCAGTCTGTCTCCTGCGACCACAACTACACTGTGGAGGACACCGTGCAGCAGAAGAAGAGGATCCAGCAGCTAGAGGAGCAGGTAGATAAGCTGCGCAAAAAGCTCAAGACCGTGCAGCAGAAATGCAGGCGCCAGGAGAGGCAGCTGGAGAAAATTAAGGCCATCCGTGACTTTCAAAAGGACAAAGATGCAGTGTCTGGAGAGAGCTACGTGATCCTCCCAACTGAGTTGTATGAAGTCCTCAAAGGCATAGAATCCACGGAAAGCTTGTAAAAATGTTCCGTAATAGACAGCCAAGAGGTGTAGATCATCTGCAGCGTCTTTCATTCATCCAAGGTTTAAAATGGATTGACAACCAACTAAGTGCACCTTGCTTCACATGTAGTAAAAAGCCTGCCATCGTTTGTTTAACCCTGGCTGTTTACACTTATTGCCAGACTAAAACTTGAGTGTTTTAGATTTATACAAAAAAGAGGGAATGCAGTTGGATGGTTTTAGCTTTTCCTTCAGCACTGCATGATCTAAACAGTTAGAGAATATGTAATTTTTTTGGTGGTCATGATTGTTTTGATAATTTTTCTGATTTCTAATGTGACACTGCTCCCAACATAATAGTTATCCACAGTGATTCTGTAGCTTTTGTGTTCTGAATGACACATGTCCTTGTGTTTGGAAAAACTTGTATTCATATAATAGTGGTGGTTGCCAGGTGGCATTTACTGAAACCATGTACATGTAGAATTGGATATTCATGACAGAACAAGTTCCCTCCCCAACCTCGTACAATACCTCCCAAAACTGTTTAAGCCTATACTTGGAATAAAAATGCATAGTTACACAGATGACACATAATATTGATGCTGAACATACACAAACATGTTGTGATCCATTATAAAGCTCTAAAACGTGAATGACATCTTATCTTAATGAACCTACTTTTTAGTGTTCAAATAGGATTACTTATGATCCTGTGATAAAATATGCAAGTGTATACAGAGCACAGCTAAAGTTACAGCTGATATATATGTGTGTGTGTGTGTGTGTGTGTGTGTCCTTGATGATATGCTAGTTAAATTTGAAACAATACTTATCATATTTTTCTGTGATACTGTATTTTAGTTTTTGTTACAAACAGTAAACTCCTAAATATTATTTACAGTTTTATTACTTTGATATGATAGTGAGGTTTTTTGTTTTTTTTTTTTTTTTTTTTATCTCCAAAAAACAGCATTTTCATTATTTTCAGTAGAAGCAGATGTGTTCATTAAAGCATTACTGTTAAACTAAAGACAAAAAATCATGTGATTTTAAAGGAAGGGACATGCTTGTTGTAAATGTAAATGCATAATATTGAAAACAAATCGGGAGAAAAGGCCAGCATGATGAAGCCTCAGTTTTTTGCACTATTTTGTTTGTGCTTACACCAAAAAGCATCTTTATTAAAACATTTAAATAAGACAGGATAACATTGTTATGTATTTAATGAATGTATCTGAAGCTTAATATTAAATGCATGTTGGTGGCCTCCTTTTGACGTTTAAATGTTTTTCAATTGCCAGTGTGTGTTGTAATCCACATCTGAACTTTTTGGTGCCAGGTGATTGGGAGTTCAGTGATGATGGATTGTCATGGACAAGACAGGCATCACTGTTTGTTAAAATTGAGGTAGCAAGAAAGCTGAGTTACGATTGGAAATGGTTGTATTCAGAGAATATTCAGCAACTCATGAGTCCCTCGTTTAGGTAGAATGTTTGTGATGACCCTATCCTAACTCCATGGTGACAGACAACAAACAATGATCTTGCTGTGCCTTTTTACTGTCAGTGAAATGAAATCATGACAATGCAGTGACATCATTACTTTTAGTTTTATTCTCCCAGTGTTTATTTTATTAAAGGGAATTAATATCTGAGGTAATTTCTCACATTAAAATAAAATACAAATTTCAAAATGTTATTCCTGCATCCAAGCAAAAGGAAAACAATGGTGGTAGCAAATTGTGGGTACAAATTGCAAAAAACAAACAAAACAAAACTCTTTTATTAGATGTGATTAGAATAATAAAATTTTTAGAAGACTTTTTTGGAACGGTGACTTAACCTGCCACCATAATATAAATGTGCAACAAGTATTAGAACCTCTTCTGAAAATTTAGACTTGCTTTGCTACTGTGTTGTAAAGAATGCATTGGCTTAATCTAAATCAAACTAAAATTAAAGTCTGGAAAACTAACAAGTGGTCATTTATTTTGCAAACTAATTTAATACAGCCAAGTTTTCTCCACAATACCACAGTATTTGATTACTGTAATACTGTACGACTAGTTTATATAATTAAGACAAAAAGAAAACTATATCCTACCCTTATCTGTAAACAAGTAATATAGATATTTGTAAAACTTCTTGATTGATTATAATTTTACAGACAATCTTGCTATGGGGGGGTGATATATTAAGTGTGGTATCTAATCACTTCTAGATACACTTACTATTGCTCGTCAAATATATACATCATACAAACTGAATATACGCATGGTTTCACTGACACCAGGCGAATGACATATACCAGTGATTGTGACATTGAAGTGTGCATGTACTGTAAGCAGTGTAGGCCCAGAAGCTCAGCAGAAAAACTTCCACTAAAAGCTCAGACGATGATGAGCTTGTTTTCATTTCTCTTGTCAAGGTAAGTTTGATCTACTGACAGACTGGATTATAGTTATTGTTATGTAACATTGTTACCTATTTGGAAGGCTAAGGCAGTCATAATTCTTTAACATTTGAACAATGTCATATTTCCAGAGTACAACAAAACAGATATGTAATAATTAAAATATATATATATATATATTAAATATATATATATATATATATATATATATATATATATATATATATATATATATATATATATATATTTTTTATATATATATATATATATATATATATATATATATATATATATATATACTATTGTATTGTTATTTTTTAATATCAACATTATTCTTATTATATTGATTATATGGTTTTACATGCGCCTTTGTGTGTATTTACCATTATATAATAATAAAGTACTGTTAAGCCTGTTTCATAATAATACAATGTCAGACTTCCTCCATGTAAATATTAACTTGTTTGTTAACTCCAATGTCCACACATTCCTGGAGGATTTAGACTGTAACAGTTCAGTAAATGAACAGACCGTAATAATTTTAAAAAAGGTCAGAAATAAAAAGAAACGTCAGTACAATAAAACACCTCAGTACTGCGGAAATTAAAATACAATTGGAGCCTATAAATAAGAGTTCAATATTAAAAGTAACCGTTGTGTCAGTTTTTAATGATTGGTCAGCGCAAACTAAAAATAATATGAACTGGAAAACTGCATATAAGACTGAAATAAACACCGTTTTAAGAAGTTTCTACAGTATTCAGATAGCAGCTACACAAGCTTGCGAGCTGGCCTGAATCGTTTCTTTTTTTTAATTCTTGCCAAGTGGGACGATCTGTAAACCTCATTTCAGATACCCACTTTAAAACAGCAAACCTAGTCTTACTTTCTGTCCTGAAAACTTTCACGTGACAACAAAAAGAAAACATCACCCTGCTGTATCCCAAACAGACTTATTTAAATCACCGGTACTCAGGACGTAGATATCTCCCAACCCATTTTATAAGGTAGTTTAAGAAGCTATTGGGCACCAACTGAGAAAGACAGGAAGTCCTGGAGTTACATCCTCTCTACAGTACAGTCTTCAACTCGTAAACAAAAGGCAGAAACAAACTCCCCTACTCACGAAACAGTGCCACCTACTGGACAATCTATCCATCTCTAACCAGCCATTTAATTTAGAAAACTACATTCCCTGGTAGTCAACTTCATTAGACAAATAAACAGTCTGATAATTTATTTGAATTTCTTAAATTTATTATTAAACAATAATGTGTTTATCTATTAAGTTCTTTGGAACTATTACATGTATTGGAACTATTTTTCCTAACTTAGTAATATATTTAGGAAAAAATAAACCTATATTCATTTTTAAATAAAAATGTGTCTACATCCTTATTTCTAAAAACTAGTAACCCATTTTATAAGGGCAATGGCTTCGTGCCTTACTATGCCCCTGGGTGTGCGGTTATTCTAGCACAACCAACACCCTGTCATGTCTTATTGCTAATTTATTCTCTCAATGAAGTTCAATAACAGGAGGTGTAAGTAATATAACATTAGTATATAGTAATGTAATATAAGTTAATCATATCAGTGCTAGAGATCTTATATGAAATTGCCATTACATTAGGACCCCTGGGTGCTTTGTTTCTGTTCACATAAAAAACTCCCAATTTATACAGTAGTATAATGTGTTTACAATTGTTCTGTTTTTTTTCTAGAAATGTGCCTTTCTCTTACACTAATTTTTTTTTTTTAATTGTTTCATTTTCTGACATTTCAAAATTAGTTTTAAATTAATGTAAAGTATTTGGATATACATTTTATTTTAATGATGCAATATAGCCTGCCTCTGTGCTGTTACATCCAGATTTCTCAAAATTAAATTTTTATAATGTTGTTGGTTTTTTGTTTGTTTTGTTTTATTTAGTTTTTTCTAACAGAAATCTGTATCAGAAACCATCCTTTTGCTCTGAAGAGCAATAGCTCATTATGGCAAGCATTAGAAGAGGTCAGTACAGGAATAGCAGGCCTCGTCTGAGCACAGTGCAAGAGGAAGAACCCAGTTTGAGACTGGGTCAAAATCAGATATTAAGTAGACAAAATGATGCTGCCATCGTCATTCAGTCCCATTACAGGGGTTACAAAGTTAGGAAGTTAGGTATGGGACTAGATTTTGAAGACCTGGAAAGTGAAAATGGTGAAAGTGAGCATCTCGATGATGAAAGGGGGTATCCCTGTGATGAAAGCGAGTATCCTTATGATGAAGATCACGAGGAAGCAGCCACCGTAATACAGGCGCACTACAGGGGCTTTAGGGCCCGCAGAGAACTAATGGACAGTGGCTTACAAGACTCACTCTCCACTCCTTATGAAGATTTCTATACTGATGATCCCTACAACCATGCAGCTAGTACAATTCAAAGTCACAATCGTGGCTATAAAGTGAGGAGTAATGGAAAAACTACAGAATCACAGAAGGAAGGTATCAAATCTCCCCAATATTCTACTATGAGTTTGCAAGCATACAGAGATGAAGCTGCCACAGTCATCCAGTCAAATTATAAAGGTTACAGAGTCAGGAAACAGTATCAGGAGCAACGGGATGCCGCTGTGACCATACAGTCTCACTTTCGAGGCTACCGTGTAAAGAACCAACTCAGGAATAGTACTAACACTGAGTCTCTTAGTGGAAGACACCAATGCAGAATCAAAAGGGAGTCTAACAGTAACGTCATAGAATATGCCCACGTTCACGGCAGATACTTGACTCCACCAAGCCAACCTGGCATATGTGTGACAAGAAAGAGCTCAAAAGATGCAAGGCTCCACCACAGTGCCGATGTTACCAGTTTCTGCCAAGATAAACGACCAAAAGAAAAGAAGTTCCCATGTAACAACCCATCTTCAGGAAAGATATCTTCCAAAGAAGAGGCTGACGAAGAAAAATATGTTTGTCCAGCCGAACACTATGAAATGCAGTTTGAGAGAAGGAAAACCCGAAAACGAATCAACGAAGAGAAAAATGCAGCCACCCAAATTCAAGCATCCTGGAGGGGCCATAAAGTACGGGGGCAGATGAATGCGATGAAACAAGCTGCTGCGAAGATCCAGTCAATTTATAGGGGGTTCAGAATGAGACAGATGTTGCTCAATGGCAAATATGAGCTTGATAATATACCAAACACTGTTTCACTTCTGAATTTTGAAACAGAATTAGGTGATCCCATTTCTGAAGATAAGGAAGAGACCTGGTCAAGGCATACATCAAAGATCTCTAAAGATCCATCAAAGATGTCTATAGATCCATGCCTAAAGATGTCTAAACGTCCATCAATGATGTCTAAAGCAAATCAGACTTTGGCAGGGAAACCAGATAACAGGTTGGGTAGTGGTGCTTTAGACTGTCAGGTCAATAAGGAAATATCTAATTTCAGACAAATTAGAAGAGTTAAATTCAAACCGAATGATGATTATCAGGTTTCTGCAACCGCAGTTCCTTTTGATGACAGCCTCCAATACAGGCAACTGTCTGTTCTGGATGATCCAACTACTCACAAGACTATTAAAGGCAGGAAGCAGTATGAGGAGAGAAATACTGCTGCATCCCACATCCAGGTATCTTCTAAAGACAATCAGAGGAGCAAGCAACTTAGCAAAGAATCAGTTGCGGCAACTAGCATTCAGTCCATGTATCGAGGCTACAAGACCAGACAGGAGCTTCAGGGTATACAGAGCACTGGATACTATGCAGGGAGCAAAGAGATCATCGAGGAGGAAGTGGGGGAAGTGAAAAAAAAAAAGCGAAACCCTACACCCCCTGCTGCAACACCTATTGGCAACATCCAGACTGATACAGTGGGGAAAGGCATCCCAAATTCTCGTAATGCTCCAGTATCCATTCAAGTGACAAGGCCCAGTTCTCAATATGAAGAATATAAGGAAATCCCCAATAGGAGCAGATACTCAAAACAAACTTCACTTTCTGGTAAAGTAACAGTAAAAGCAAATGTAAAGGATTGATTTGAAACTCACAACACAGAAACCACTGTGATTTAAATAAAAATCAGCTGTGTTGCAAATATATAGTTCTAAATATATTTGACAAGCATTTTAGGCTTCAGTAAATACAATGTCAGTTTAAAATAAGTTACATGGTATATTTTTTTTGAAGCAAGCCAACAACCCAGTGCAATTAAGCAATATAGCACAACATGGTGTGTGGCGTTGTGTGATATCACCACGCCTCAGATCCACTCAGCCAACCCTAAAAGATATCCCTGAACAACGCATACCCTGGAATGCTATATTGTGGTTATACAGTTGCTGTGAGGTAATATGAAGTTAAAAACAACAAACACCAATGGGTTTAAAGAGAACCATGGCGATCTCCACAGCTATAATATCACATAGCCCGCTGAAATGAATAGGAGCACGATCCTTGCCATTGTATTTTTTTTTTTTTTTTTTATTCATCAAAATGGTCCCTGTATTAGTATCATTTAGCTTTCCAAGGTGGGGAAGTTAAAGTTTAGGTTTTTAAACGTATGATTTGAAAACTAATGGCCTCACATCCTCAAATGACTCAAATTTTCAACGACAAACAAAAAAATATCAAAATGAAGAGGTCACAAGAACACCCTGTAAAAATAGCTTTGACCTAAATAGATAAGGCCATTCTACTCCAGGTTTAACAAGTATCTTGAGATAAT